>NC_063363.1:30386885-30410680 GCF_021869965.1 Rhincodon typus | reverse complement strand
CTAAATTGCTCATAGTGTCCAGGGATGTGTAGGTTAGGTGGATTGGCCGTATTTATGGGGATAGGGTAGGGAGGTAGTTCCGGGGGGGTGGGGGGGAGGGGTTGCTCTTCAGAGGGTCAGTGCCGACTCGATGGTCCAAATGGCCTGCTTCCACCCTGTAGGGATTCTATTATTATGCAGGGGAAGCAGTTGAGATTGCAGCCATAGCCCTGTAATTCCTGTGGTAACATTCATGTACGTGCATGTTAAAATTAAGGTTCACTTGTGTTAGTTTCTATCACCCACAGAGCCTCCTTCCGATGCATTTAAAAGTGGAGAGGAGATATATCCTATTTTCCACATAAAATAAAAGCAAAGTATTGTAGAAACAGAAACAAAAACTTCTGGAGAAAGTCAACGGGTTTGGCAGCATGTCTGAAAAGAAAAGTTAATGTTTCAAGTTTGATGTGGGTTCCGAAGAAAAGTTATACTGGACTTGAAATTTGAATGCTGTTTCTCTCCCTGTAGATACTGCCAGACTTGTTGAGCTTCTCCAGTACTTTTCAGTTTTAATTCCCTACCCTGTCTATCTTCAATTGAATTCCTCACTATTTATGCATTGATATGAGTAGCCCAATTTTTCAGGTTTTAAGGGACATTTCTGAGAGGCTAAACGGAATAAGATGCAGGATAATGCAGACTAGTCCAAGATTACAAATTTCATTTGAATTCTTTATGGGTGTGAAAGCACTGTTTGAGAAATCAAGTTTTAGGATTAAAAACAATAATCCAGGCATCACCAAGTTTAAAATGAGTAGTCAGTAAATTAAACAAACAAACATTGTGACAGAAGGAAAGATGAAAGAAGGTTATGCAATCTATAGTCTTGCTAAAGCTTCTTAGGAAATGACAGCATCTGTGGAAGGAAAGAAACATTTCGGCACTGTGAACTTCATCAGAATGGAAAGCTAGAGACCTGACACATTAACTCTATTTCTCTCTCCACAGGCACTGCCAGACCTGTTGAGTATTTCCAGTCTTTTCAGTTTTCATTTTGGATCACCTTCATCCACCATATTTTGTTTTGAGATTAGTAACTGGTGTGGAATATAGGCGAGAAGAGAACCAGTGTGTCAGATTGTGAAAATGAAAAGGTCAAGTAGTACTGAGCAGAAAGACAAAAGCACAATATTGGCAGATAGCTTGGTTTTAATTCAGTTTTCAATGGGTGGTGGTGTGCCAATGGGTGGCATGTTGGTGGGAAATACTGGAAAAAAATCACACAGTGGAAATTACCCATTAAGACCAAGTCGTCAGCAATGTCTTGTGGATGGTCACTTGAATGGCAAGCGGAGGGGCAGGAGCAGTGGCTTAGTGGAGATATCTAAGCTTCCTTTTTGAGCCTGAATGTGTACTCTTCTGTCATTTTCTGACTGCACGAAAGAATTTAATGACAAAACCTCTCTATGTAGTTTTGATCTGATAGAAATGCTTGACAGGAAACTCATTCCAGCTTCTCCTGCAGGCTGCTGAACTCTATGGCTCATTTTCAGCCTGGTCAAAATCCACCTCCTGGCAAAAGATTGCAATCAGGCCCAAAGTTGCAACTATTCTCAATAATATATTCGCTAAAGCTGGGATTGTAAGTTGTCCTGGTGCTGGAATTAGAATCTGCAATAAGTGAAAAGCGTGTTCTGGTATCTGAACAGTACTTACCCTCCAAAGGTTTAGGATGCATCAGGCAAAAGGGAATTTCGACAGACACCTCACTAAAATACAATAGAAAAAGAGTCACATAAAAGAGGAAAACATAATTATAATCAGAATGCTTAACCAGTGAAAAATATCAACTGACCAGAAAATTTACTGGATAAGCCACTTAAATACTTTGTTTACAAAAGCAGGTCAGAAGCTTGGAATTCTACAGAGAATAAGTCACTTCCTGACTCAGCAATGCTTGTCCACCATCAGAGCCACAATTCTGGAGTGTAATGAAATACCATCTACTTGTCTGGGTGAGTCAAGCTACATGAACACACAAGAAATTTGACACCATCTAAGACAAAACAACACACTTCATTAATACCCCAATCACCATCTTGAACATTCACTTCCTCCATCATTCATGAGGAATGATAGCACAGTGTATCATCTAGATGTATCTGCTGCCAAACCTGCAGTGTTTAACACCTAGAAGGACAAGGACAGCAGACGCATGGGAACACCACCAGTTGCAAGTGTCTTTCCAAGCCACACATCATTCTAACTTGGAAATATGTCACTATTCATTCGCTGTGCAAAATCCCGGAATGCTCTTCCCAACAGCACTGCAGGTGTACCTGCAGGAGATGGATTGTAGCAGTTCAAGAAGATAGCTCACCATCTCAAGATCAAGGGCAACATGGTCAGTCTACCAATGATATTCACATCTCTTGAACAATCAAAGATAAAACCCAGCAGTATATTCAGGAGCGACATTGTTCCCACGGTCAGGATTGTTGAGTATTGATAGCTGATGCTTCCTCACTTACCTTGAAGTGAGGTCTCCCAAGATCCTGAAGGAAAAAATAAAGTGAGAAAAAGAAGGAGAAATAAGGAAACAAACACAACAAGATTGGTAAATAAACATAAGAAACAGAAATAAGCCTTGAAATATCATCCAGATACTACCCATTTAAGTACACTACTTGGGTTACTTCACTATGAGCGGAGAGTGTGTGCCCATTTTCAGTTGGAAACATATCACTCACATTAAAAATGAACAAGAGATATGAAGCAGGCATTAGGTGTTTTGCATGTTTGAGTAAGAGGCCACTGTTTAGTTCTGACAAAGGGTTCTTTGAACTGTATTTGCTTTATCTCACCATATCAAACTTAACCTTTTAACCCTTTCCCCTTCATCTGCTTGTCCTTAAATGTCAGTGAAGATTCTATCTAAAGAGACTAGGAAGAGTGGGGCAGGTGAGGGGGCAGCAGTGGGTGGTGAGAGCGGGGCCGGTGAGGGGGCAGCGGTGGGCGGGAAGGGGGGGGGTGGGGGGGCGGCAGTGGGCGGTGAGAGCGGGGCTGGTGAGGGGGCAGTGGGCGGTGAGAGTGGGGCCGGTGAGGGGGCAGCGGTATCCTAGTGATTGGAGCGGCGCCTGCACCAATGTGGAGATGGGACTGGGGACTCTGAAATCTGGACTTTTCTTCTTATCTTGCTTATCATTTGGCTGTTAAATCTTTTAATTCTTGTTTCTGGTTCTGTTTCTTGTTTCTGTAACAAGGCGGGTGCCAGTGAATGGTGACTTTGTGCATTTTTTGCTGTATTTTGCTATGTATTCCTGTACTTAGTACATGTGACAAATAAATAAATCTAAATCTAAATCTAAATCTGCCAGTCACAGATAGGCCTAACTAGCCACCAGTGTGCCTGCAAGCAATGAATACAACCTTACTAAACCTTCACAGATGAACAAATACAAAGAAAACACAATTCTCCATAATATTAAGATTGAAGAATGTTCACAGAAACCTTCATCTCCCCAGTTGAATAGTTTGAATGTCCAAAACACACAATTATATTAAGGAGACATAAATATTACACTTGACTTTCGCTCTTTGTTGCTATGTGCTCTCTTTACCTGGTTTTAATTTGTCCTCTTCACATTCAAGTGCTTTCACTTAACTTTCTTTTACCAGCTTCTCTACTGCTGCTGCTGCCCACATATGAGATGAGTCTATACTGCTCGAAAGACAAATTTAAAGGATATCTTGATTCTAACGGAATACCCAAATAGTAACATGTTGTCCTTAGGTGATTGGAGGGATCAGTGGAATCAACATCCATGGGGTAAGAAAGGTCACCGTCATTCAGAAACTCAACTACACCCATTGGCTGTTAGTGTCCGAGGTTGAGTATTCTGTACTAAGTGAAGCTTATCCCTCACATACAAGGCTTAAGTTAGGGATGTGACTAATTCTCCACATTCCTGAAGAATGCTGCTCTATTAGTCAGAGGCTCAAATCTATCCAGAACAAAGTAGCTGGCTTAATTCAGCATTGTGAACAACCATTGCTCCATTTTCACTACTGCAGCATGTACCATCTAAAATGTAAACTTTAGAAAAGGCTTCTTTGATAGCACATCTCAAACCAACACCTCTACCATTAAAGACAGGGCAGCAGGCACATGAAAACATGGTCACCTTCAAGTCATTTATAATTCTGACCAAGATCCCATCAAATTTTGTTTTTAATGTGTGTATCCTATTTATTTAAACATGTGGGACCCTTAGAATATTTTGCGCACAACAACTTACGTACAATCGATGTGGAATCTTTCTGGATTGTCGATTTGCTGTGCACCCGCACATCTCAAAGGGAACAATGGTCCTGCTAACATCCCTTCTCATATTTCTTGTAGTCTAATAATTTCAGTGTTTGGGCCCTTTTTTTGTGAGATGTATGCTAACATGTGCTCACCCTGACCAGGAATCTCTGGGTGCTGAGTGGCTAAGAAAGAACATTATTTCTGGCTTGAAACGTAACGCCATTCATTAACTAGCCCTAAAATAAACCTAGGTTAGTGGAATGTGTATCCACAATGAAGGTGTGCAGGTAAAATTGGCCAAATAGAAGCTGGGTATAACTATCTTAGTTGCTTGATTGGAGATCAGGGGAATTGTTGTTTGCACACATCAGACCGTTGGGTGACTAAAACACAAGAGGTTTTTGGCACCAAATAATAAATTAATTGGCTTTTTGTACAGCCTGGAGTGCTCTTATTAAGAGTCTTTGGGAAATTGAAAGTTGATATCAGTCATTTTAACTTTCAAGGGACTGAGACGCTGGGCTTTTTTTTTTAAAAAGTTCAGTTCTGCAGTTACCTTGAACACACTTCACTTGTCTGTTTACATTTCTACCCAAATTCTTCACGGGCTAATAAATGTGACTCTATTATCACACAGGCTTTGTTCAGTGCTAGCACCATTCTTGTCCCGGTATCTAGTGTATCCCATTTTCTTCTTAACAAAGAGATCCTCGATTTCCTTCTCCTCCTCAAAATCCCTCTAGAAAACCCGCGATTAATTAATGTCAACCCGCCTAATTTCTCCATCTCTGGCACTAGTTTTCCCCAAGCCTCCATGAAACAGATTAGGTTACCTATATTAAAGGCATGATATAAATAGTTGATACTGAAAACTTGTTAAATATGATGACAGGATTATAATTAAACAATCTGCAGTAACAATCTGCTCTATGGCCCAATGTTACTTACCTGAAACCAAATGGCATTCACTATTTTACTGAGGACAAACAAGGGCAATATCCACAAAGCACTGAAAGTGGAGTTCAAGATAAATTCTAGCCAGGACCAGACATCTCCATGCAATGAGGGGTCACCTGCACAGGCAAAAACACTACTTCACAAAAACAGCCAAAGATCAACAATGTCTCAGAATAGAAACTAACAAATTTTCTATTAATAGCAAATGTTACATGATGCAATGGTTTGTTGTTGCTTGACTTACATAAGGCAAGAAAACGCAAGTACTCAAATAATATGGAACACAGAAAGGAGTCAAAGAGGAGACCACTTCCTAAAACAAACTACGCAACATTAAAATAAGGAAAGGAGAAGCACTCAGTCCCAGGAAGAACCAAGAGCATGGATGCAAGGTATGCAGGTAAGCAGAAGACCTGCGCAATAAATAATGGGAAAGATCTTCTGAGGAACGGTGGTCTGGGTCATTTAGGAGAATGTTTTTCTTGAAATTTGGAGTGTAGAATTCCTCGAAGAACTCTCTTATAGCACTGTAGAGTCAGGGAAGGTGGGCCACTCCTTCTTTATTCAGCACTAGTCACCGTGTGGTAAGCTAAACATCCATCGTGAACGTTAGTGAATGGAAAGAATGATAAAGTGAACGTGGTAGGAAGTGGGCCTGGGGTATGTGGGTCAAGGGTTTAACAGAAGATTAAACAGAGTCGAGTGGTTAGAGGGTCAGGTGGGGCTTCAGGGAATGAGATTGGTAGATGATTATGAGGGAAGTCAGGTTGGGTGGTTGGCGAGTCAGGGGTGTAACAACTTAAGGAGTTAGTCAGCGCTTAGGTATAACTAGTGTGTTGTGGAGGTGTACTGTGGTAGTTGGTGGTGGGGGGGAGCGCAGGGCAGTCGTGGCAGTGTCATGGAGGTGATTCTGGGGTATCAGGGAGGTAATTGGTTTATCATGGTGGGGTGGTCAGGACGAAGGTTGGATTTAGTTGGGCTGTAATGGGGAGTTGTTATGGAGTAGTCAGGGCTCAGGGGTGCATTCAGGAAGCCTGGAGGTAGTTGTGGTGTTTGGGGGCTGGCTTCCCTGTTGCACACGGAAGCTGTAATCAAGTTCAGAGTCTCCAACCAAACTACACAGATATTGAGAAATAGGCATTTTCCATTGCTTTATGTAGCGTGAAAGTTTCTCCCAACATCATCTTTACAAAAATACACCCAACCTACTTAAGTTCAATTAGTCAGGGCAATTCTACTCCCCAAACTGTGCAGCAATGTTGCATTTAGTTCCTCCGAAACAGCACCATGACAGAAAAACCACAACACACAGAGCAACCACCTATATTAGTGTAGGTAATTCAGCATGGACTCGATGGGCTGAAGGGTCCCTTTTACACTTTATGGCTCCATGTTTGCCTGAATAGTACCATGCTTTCTGCTAACTTCCAGCAATGATCAGAAAAGGTAGACAAGTTGTGCAACTTGTAACCCATGCTGCACCTGATCCTTTCCACAGCAATTTCAGTGTTCATGGTACAATTTCAAGTGGGTTACTGTTACTGTTAATACCATTGTTTAAAATTAATTTGTGCGACATGGGCTTTGCTAGCAAGCCAGCATTTATTGCCCATTCCTGGTTGCCCTGCAGAAGGTTGTGGTGAGCTGTTTTCTTGAACCATTGCAGTCCATGTTCTGTAAGTTGACCCACAATGCCATTAGGGAGGGAATTCCACGATTTTGACTAGGCGACAGTGCAGGAACGATGATATATTTCCATGTCAGGATGGAGAGTGACTTAGAGGGGAACTTGCAGGTGGTGCTGTTCCCATGTATCTACTGCCTTCAACCCTCTAGACGGACAGGAGCTGTCTAAGAATCTTGGGTGAACTTCTGCACATCTTATAGATAGTAACCATTACTGCTAATCAGTGTCAGTGAAGGAGGGAGTGAATGTTTGTGGATGTGGCGCTAATCAAGTGGCTGCTTTATCGTAAATAGTGTCAAACTTGTTGAATGTTGTTGGAGCTGCACCCAACCACCAGGCAAGTGGGGAGTATTCCCTAAAATTCCTCACTTATGCCTTGTAGATGGTTTGGGGGTGGGGGTGGGGGCACGTGGGGGGAAGGGGGGAGTCAGGAGATGAGTTACTCGTCGCAGTATTCCTAGCCTCTGACCTGCTCTTGTAGCCACTGTGATTATGCCGCAAGTTGAGTTTCTGGTCAATGGTAACCCTAACAGTGTTGATAGTGGAGGATTCAGTGGTGGTGACACCATTGAAGGCTAAGAGATGGTGATTAGATTGTCTCATCCGTTGGAGATGGTCATTGCCTTGCATTTGTGTGGTGTGAGTGTTACTTGCCACTTTTCAGCCCAAGCCTGGATATTGTCCAGATCTTGTTCCATTTGAAATGGACTGCAGTTGAAGATGCTGTAGGAGCAGCGCTCTAAAAGCTTGTGATTTTAAATAAACCTGTTGGACTCTACCCTGGTGTCGTGTGACTTCTGTCTTGGTCCAAGATAATTCATCTAAAAGGCTATTCTTCACTTGTGGACCTATCTTAGTGCTAGCAGAGTAGTTTGGCTGTGGAGACTTGAAGGATCCTGTCTTCACTTGACACCCATGTTCATACACCAATATCCTTATGTTGAATTAAGCAGCAAAAGACTTTCAGACATTTACAAATGTTTTATTGTAAATCTGTAAATCGTAAATATTTTTGCAAATAGTTTTGTTCAAACATCACTTTCCATCTTTTCCTTCAGAACCCCTTGTATGTTCAGAAGTGAACCTCCATTAGGGGAAGAATGCTTTTTTAAAGTCGCTGTACCTTCTCACCTACACAAATATACATGTGTAATTTGTTCATGAAGGCATGAACCAAACAGCTGTCTGAAGATATAGGTAGATGAGACCAGGAAAGGACATTCTGGCTATGGAGGGAGTGCAATCAGTTTACCAGACTGATTCTGGGGTTGGCAGGACTGACAGACGAAGAGAGACTGGATCAATTAAGAATATATTCATCAGAATTTAGAATAATGAGGGTGGAATCTCATAGTACCCTATAAAACTTTAACAGGGTATAAATACATAAAGGATTTTTTGATAACCAAAAGTCCAGAACCAAGGATCACATACTCAGGATAAGTGGGTAGAATATTCACAACTGAGATGAAGAGCAATGTCTTCACCCAGACAGTGGTGAGCCTGTAGAATTCTCTGCCACAAAAAGAGATTGAGGCCAAAATATTGAATGTTTTGAAGATGACTTAGATATAGTTTTTAAGGCTAAAAGGATCAAAGGATTTGGGGAGAAAGTGGGAACTGGGCAGGGAGTTGGATGATCAGCCATGAACATTTTGAATGGTAGAGCAGGTTCGTGGGACTGAATGGCCTGATCCTGCTCCTACTCTCTATTCCAGAATTTAATTGAATTCAGATTTCACCATCTTGCATGCTGGTAATTTCAACTCATCCCACCTAACCTGTATAGTCAATTCCACTCTACTTGGTCTATTTATAGAACTACTAACCAGGGAAATTTGTTGGAATTTGTTCCTTTTGGGCTACTGGTCCCAGATATATCAAATACATTCACAACCCTTTCTTCTCTCTTGCAGTAATAGTTTTCTTACCAATTATATTTGCAGTGATAGCTTGAAGCAGAGGGATAAAAACTCGGTAGAAGACCAGGATACTCAGCTGTGTGGACAAAAGGAAAAACATTTGTTGCTGAAAACAGTATAACAGCATCTTTTCTCAAATACTCATGGTAATTAAACGTACAGTACTTAAGATTCTACTGCTCATTGTTTCACTCTTGATAAAAGAAAAGTATACCATGTATTCACCCAACTTTAAAATGTGGGTTTTCTTGGGTCCAACAAAGATGACAACCATGCAGGTACCTTGCACAGGGGCTGGTCTACAAGTGTGATACAGGACAAGTATCAGCAGGCTATCTGTGGGGGACATCATAAGCAATGCTTATTCCCAACCTAACTCACGTCCAATCGGAAGAATTGCCCAAGTTACCCTTTCAGCTGACGGTGATACATTCAAATGCTCAACTTCTATTCTGGCTGAAACTGTCCAATTCTGAAAAGTATTGTGGAGCCTGATGTGGGAGTTTTCTGCTCCATAAGATGCAGGGTCACATCATATAGTGTATTTACACAAGATGCTATCAGAATAACTATGCAGAGAACGATGACATACAGAAAGGGGTCCAAAACATGATACTCAAATGATACCATATGAAACCAAAATTTTATACATTAATATGAAAACTCTCAATCTATTATAGGCTGCAGAATCATCCTGGGCCAAGCACACTAATCTATTATTCTTCACATGTACGTAAAGAGAAATGTTTTGCTGGACAAATAATTACTAACAGTTTTGCTTGATAAACTGCATTATTTACGGTGCATTGCATATTACTACTGAGCCTGATTCTGATACTTTTCCAGATAGATTTAGCACAATTTCATGCTCTGTTCAGATTTTACAATCTCAGGGCAGTAGTCTAAGAAAACTTGACAGTCAATTTGTGACCAGCAAATGACAAAATGTCTAATTAATCTGTTTCAGAGTTAGGAGTTAAATATTGGCTAGGACACCAGGAAAATTCCCCTCCTCTCTTCAAAGAAAAGTGCAAGGATTTTCTATCCGCCTGACAAAGCAGACAGGACCTTGATTTCATAGCTCATCTAAAGACATAAGCTCTGACATTTCAGAACTTCACTGGCATTAGAGTGAAGCTGGTCTAGAGATTGTGCTTAAATCAATGGACTAAGACTGGAATCTTCAATTTGCTTTTTCTGAGATGAAGGCAGTATCAGAGAGCCAAGGCTTGGAAAGGAGAAGACCCTGGGTGAGGAGAGAAGCTGGATAATTTCATTAACAGAGGTGATGGCTGGTTTTGTTCAGTGGACTGTGCATGGAATGCAGTATCTGGATTGGAGGCCACAACGTTTTATGTTTTTAGTTTTGCAAAGACATTTCTAATTAAGTTTCTCCCCTTTTCCCTGGAAATCTAATGTGTCTCCTTCGCCACTCTGCTCTGATCCCAATGCAGGTTACAGGACAGATATACTGACTGGTCTTAGTGCAGCACAATAACACCCCTAGTCAGTCGGAGCTGCCGAGAAACTTGTAGAAACTCTAACTTCCACTTAAAACTCCCACCCTTGGTCAGTGATGCAGCACAATGCATCTATTTAAAATGGGCCTTGCACCCATCCTTATTTTATGACGTTAAAAAGCAGAATCCTGTTCACAAAGTCCTTGCCAGAATGATACAGCTACTTTTAGGTCAGTATCCTGATTTCTGGATAGGCAGAATTTGCCAAGCTGATACTCTTGCCCAGAGCAACTACAACAGCATACCACCCCCACTTTGCAATAAATTAGGGAGGGCAAGCAAGACGATGGGTCAATCCTGTCACAGAATGTATAATCAAAGGAACCACGGTCTGAGTCACAAGGCTTCACCCTCTTTTGGATTCTGGATCTGCAGTAACGACAGGAATGGAGAGGAGACCAGGAAAGGGGGCTTCGAGGGTCTCTCACTCTTGCCTGACAACTGTGCTGTGGAATCCATACAGCAACAGTGAAGTGAGCTCTCTCAAGAATGGAAGGTAAAGGACCATTACTTCAACCAAACTGGTGTGGATAAAATAAAATAAAAAATGCTAAATACACATAGCAGTCAGGTAACATCCACAGCAGGGAATGGAGTCAATACTGCAGTATTTCCAGCAGTTGCAGTATTTTGTGTTTATACCCGGGCATGGATGTGGCCAATGACATCAACCTAGAAGCTATGTACCAGGAGGATCCAGAACCTCAGGAGGACATGGCAGGTGACTGGTGTGATATTTTCAGGTGCAAAGCCACAGCCTCTGATGTATCCGGTGTTCTCCTGCACAGCGGACAATACATTTTCTAGCTCCACCCATCCCTCTCTTTGTGGGTACATCCTCTCCTGAACAAGTAACACACATTCACCTTCTGTCCTTTGCCCCCTCACACTCAGGCATCACAGCCACCCTCCACAAATGGCCTTCTCCCTTCTCTCAGATGTTGCTACAAATATAAATACATACCTCTCTTTGCAGACAAGGCTGCACAAACTTGAGGAGAGGTAGAGTCTCAGTGGAGAGGGTGAACAGAAGTGGCCTTCAAATAACAGCAATCCTGTATGTCATTGCCAACTCATGGTCACCTGCTCTACTGGGCATGTAGTCTTGTTTCAGGAGACTGCAAATGTCAGCACCTTGAACCTCCTGAAGCACAGATGCTCCGATACATTAAAAGACTGATCTACTGCATGTAGCTGCCATATCAGTATGGGGAATGGGGTAGGGGCTAGGGAGCTTGCTGCTAGTGTCCATCTCATCTGTCCTACGGAGGAGCATGCAGCTGGTGTTGTCCCTGCTAGAGGTAGTGCCGTTTCTGCTCTTGTCCCTCAGCAGAGGTTAAAGGTGAAGCTGCTCCCACACTGTGCTGAAGATTGATAGCAGGAAGTTAGTTGACAGTGCATGTATTTCTAAAAATGTAATCACAGGATGTGGGCATTGCTGGCTGAGCTAGTAATTATTATCCATCCTTCATTCTCCTTGAGGTGATGATGGTGAGCTGCTTTCTTGAACCACAGCAGTCCATGCGGTGCAGTGACACCCACAGTGCTGACAGGGAGTTTCAAAACTGTGCTGCCATGACAGTGAAGGAAAGGCAATATAGCTCTAAGTCAGGGCAATGCAAGTCTTGGGGGGTAAGCTTGTAGGTGTGGTGTCCTAAACAGGTGAAATGCCTTCAAAAAGTTGTCAGTTAACAGTCAAGCTGTGAAACCACTCTCAGAGAGTAAAGTGAGCTGAACAAGTCTCTGTCAATAGCAAGGGTGAAGCTGTTTTAAGCAACTCATCAAAAAGTCTTCCCAGCCCCTCAACTGCACTGAAGAACTTCTTCCAGGAATTTCAAGTTTAAAAAGATCCTTAATTGGTTTTCTGATCATCCTAATGGCTTCCTTGCCAGACATACAGGGGCTCCCTGTAGTCTGAACCCTCTCTAGCAAAACCTAAAGGGGCAGGGCTGAGCCTACATCAATTTCTAGGACATTCCCACCTCACACACATTGAAACCTACCACCATTTGGCTGGGAAAATTCTGCTCAAAATATCTGTTGAATGGTGATTACTGGCTGCTGTGTACCATATATTCCTTATTCATTTAGGAAATGCACGTCCCCAAAGCCAAGCAATCGCTTCCTCATTTGCTGAATTTAAGGTGATTAGTCCAGTATTTAGTCTGTAGAGGGGACACTGCCCAGGAATGTGCAGCACTGTTTGGCTCTCTTCACACATGCATAATGGGTTTATACGGAGGCTCCGGTGGAGGTGGAGGTGGTTGGCTGCACAGGGGTGCTGGCTGGTTCTGAAGCTGTTCAGCAAGGACTGCTCTTGCTATTGCATTACAATTCCTGCCATTCGACAGATGGGGCTTGTCAGAAGCAACTTTCTGTTGACCTCCTGTCTTACCCCATTTGTTGATTCAATGGATGCCTCTTGGTAGATCTCAGTCAGCAAGTTCTGAATGGAGTTCCGAAATGGAAGGTGGGCAGAATTGAACAAGTCATCATGCACTGGGCAAGTGAGGTGCAGTATGGATAGCTTCAACCAGCTTGTGGGTTTCCATTAGTCAGATGATATGTGTGGGACTGATGTTTGAAAGAACAGGAAGCCAGGGGAGGGCTATCGAGCAGAGCATTCAATTCGCATTTCCTTACTACCAACCGCGTGAGCTGAAAAACCACAGAATTTCTGGCACTTCAATATTTATTTGAAATGTTTTCAGTTTCCATTCCAGTGTAGAAAATGTTGAGAAAAAAATGGAAATGGTAGTAATTTCACTCTGGCTATCTCTGCCTCAGAGCCTGTAGAAGATCATTTTTCAACAGCCAAACTTTCATTCCTGACAATTAACCTTCAACTGACAGAAAACAAATTGACAGCAATATGACTCTGAGGTTTTAAAAGGATTTATCTTAACCATAGGGTTACATGTTACATGTTACAAATCAAGATTGCACTCCACTTAATAGGAGCAAGATCACCAGAGCTGCATTAGTATATTTTAAATGAGATCATTAGAGTGAACATATTATTGCAAAATGCTATGTTTTATAATAGTAGCGGGGGATAGGGCAGGCAACAGGGTAAGCTGCAATTATGGCTGGTTGCAGGGCAATTACAATTTGTGATTATAACGTGATCTCCAATATGGAACACAACTTTGCTCTTCAAATATAAGTTACTTGTTTGGAATTACTACAAGGCCACTTAAGGGGATAGAGGAAACTCCTTCCTCTTCTATCAGTGCGACACCCTGAACAATTACATCACAAAGATTCATTATTTGTCACTATTCATAATAAAGAAGTTGCTCAGCTGTTTTAAACTAAACTACCAGGAACTTTTTAGAAGATAAATACAGGCTCATATTGATTAAGCAGCTGTGATTTAGGTAAAATTGAGGAAGTTAACCAACAGGCAAGCTCATCTCATTCTGGAATCACCATCCTTTAGGATCAGCTAACACTAAGTAAAGAATAGCTGACTTACCCAGAAAATTCCTCCATTCCAGGCACAACACTGCACAATCCGGTGCGCTATTCGGGGCTCACTGAAAAACAATAGCAGATGCCTTTCATCAGACAGAATAGTCTGTATGTGAGGCTGACTCTTCATTCCAATAGATGGGTGCTTGTGTACATGGCCTCCATGCATGCACTTTGCACATATACAAGTGTCAACCAGTGTGGACCACGCAAATCTTACATGTTTCAGCAACAAAAAAATACTAGTTTCAGTAACCATTCATGTTTATATCATCACTTATTCCCCAAATGAAAGTCTTGTCGCATTGTAATTTCATATCCATTCCTTTCTCCTTCTATTTCTTTTAGCTAAATGCTACAACTGACTTAGTAATAAAGTATTTTGAAACAAAAACAAAAGTTGCTGGAAAAGCTCAGAAGGTCTGTCAGCAGCTGTGGAGCGAAATCAGAGTTAATATTTCAGATCCGGTGACCCTTCCTTGGCACTGATGGTAGCTAGGAAAATGTTGGTTTATATGCAGAAGATAGGAGAAAACGATAGATGGGGATAGATCCCAAAGAAAGAGAAGAACAGTTGGACAGACAATGGAGTAGATAATGATCTGGCTAGGAGGGCGAATGGCTGTTAATGGAGACTGTTAGTTGCTAACAACAAGTAGTGTGTAATGGCAGACTATGTGATAACAAGGCCTGGGTGGGGAGCTAGGACATGAGAGAGTTCAGACCCTAAAATTATTGAACTTGAGAGAGTCCGGAGGGCTACAGGATCCCCATGTAGAAAATGAGGTGCTGTTCTTCCAGCTTATGCTGAGCTTCGCTGGAACACAAGAACACAAGAACTAGGAGCAGGAGTAGGCCGTCTGGCCCTTCGAGCCTGCTCCGCCATTCAGTAAGATCACGGCTGATCCTTTCGTGGACTCAGATCCACTTACCCGCGTTCTCACCGTATTCCTTAATTCCTTTATTGTTCAAAAAAAATCCACCTTTTTTTTTAAAAGCGTTTACTGAAGTAGCGTCAACTACTTCACTGGGCAAGGAATTCCATAGATTAACAACCCTCTGGGTGAAGAAGTTCCTTCTCAATTCAGTCCTAAATCTGCTCCCTCTAATCTTGAGGCTATGCCCTCTTGTCCTATCTTCACCTGCCAGTGGAAACATCCTTTCTACTTCTATCTTATCTATTCCCTTCAGAATTTTATATGTTCCTATAAGATCCCCCCTCAATCTTCTGAATTCCAATGAATATAATCCCAATCTACTCAGTATCTCCTCATAAGCCAACCCCCTCAACTCTGGAATCAACCTAGTGAACCTCCTTTGCACCCCCTCCAGTGCCAGTACCTCCCTTCTCAAGTAAGGAGACCAAAACTGCACACAGTACTCCAGGTGTGGCCTCACCAGCACCTTGTACAGCTGCAACATAACCTCTCTGCTTTTAATCTCAATCCCTTTAGCAATGAAGGACAAAATTCCATTTGCCTTCCTCATTACTTGTTGTACCTGCAGACCTACCTTCTGTGATTCATGCACAAGGACACCCAGGTCCCTCTGCATAGCAGCATGCTGCAACTTTTTACCATTCAAGTAATAATCCTTTTTACTATTACTCCTACCAAAATGTACGACTTCACATTTATTTACATTGTATTCCATCTGCCAGACCTTTGCCCACTCACTCAGTGTATCTATGTTCCTCTGCAAAGTTTCACAGTCCTCTGCACACTTTGCTCTGCCACTCATCTTAGTGTCATCTGCAAACTTTGACACCCTACACGTGGTCCCCAACTCCAAATCATCTATAAACATTGTAAATAATTGCGATCCCAACACCGATCCCTGAGGCACACCACTAGTCACTGACTGCCAGCTAGAATAGCACTCATTTATCCCCACTCTTTGCTTCCTGTTAGTCAACCAATCCTCTATCCATGCTAATACTTTACCCTTAATGCCATGCATCCTTATCTTATGCAGTAGCCTCTTGTGCGGCACCTTGTCGAAGGCCTTTTGGAAATCTAGGTACACCACATCCACTGGGTTCCCATTGTCCACCTTGCTCGTAATGTCTTCATAGAATTCCAAAAGATTTGTCAAGCATGACCTGCCCTTCATGAACCCATGCTGCGTCTGCCCAACGGGACAATTTCTATCAAGATGCCTTGCTATTTCTTCCTTGATAATAGACTCAAGCATCTTCCCCACTACAGAGGTTAAGCTAACCGGTCTATAATTCCCCATCTTTTGTCTACTTCCCTTTTTAAACAGTGGCGTCACATTTGCTGTTTTCCAATCTGCTGGGACTGCCCCAGAGTCCAGCGAATTTTGGGAAATTACCGCCAGTGCACCTGCTATTTCTCCTGCCATCTCTTTTAGTACCCTGGGATGCATTCCATCAGGGCCAGGAGACTTATCAATCCTTAGCTCCATTAGCTTGCCCAACAACCCTTAACTCTTTTACTGCTCAAAAATCTGTCTTTAGAATTAAAGGTTATGGTGAGCAGACAAGATGCGTTCAAATAACATACAAGACACGTGTTATATGAAAGCCACTTTGTAATGATGATACAATAGGGAACTATTCCTTGAAATGATTGCAGCCTTCCATAACACCTTTACTGCCTGTTCTTAAGGTACAGCTTCCCGTAGCACATGCAATAGATTTGTTTGTTAAATCCACCTTTTCCACTATACATGTAATGCATGAATGGATTCGGAGGATGGCCTGCAGCTTTTTTGGCAGGTGTGAGGTTGCTGATGCTCAGTCACTGGCTTTCCAACTACAAAGTATGTTTCAGCACCAGGAGAGAACCCTTAGGACTATAAACAGTTTCTGTGTTTACTTTGGATATTAATTCAAATTCTAATCATGCTTTAAAAATCCTCTTGGATTTAATAACATGGCTTCAGCTGTAGCACTGGCTAATTTGGTTATTCTCAAGCAACAAATAAAGTGGATAAGAATACATTTGTTGCCAAGAGAAGATGAAATGAGAATGCCAGTTGATGTCAGGATTTTAGCCAGTGTCTCAGTTTAATATGCACTAGAATTGAGGGTACAGTTAGAATAAAAACAAAATACTATGGATGCTGGAGATCTGAAATCAAAATAGGAAGTGCTAGAGGAACTCAGCAAATCTGGTATCATCTATGGAGAGAAACAAGTTTATGTTTCGGGTCTGCCATGACACTCTGATTCAATGTTAACACCATTTGTTTTGCCACAGGTGTTGGCAGATGTGCTGAGTTTCTCCAACATTCTCTGTTTTTATTGTTGTAGGAGGAATGCTTGTTTAAGAGTAAATGAATGATGTTTTCCATATCTCCCGTTTCAGTTTCTAGTCTCTTTCCTTTAGGACCTCTTATTTCTCTGTATTCCATGCACAAAATGGTGATATTGCCATAGTAGCTTTGGAAAACTAAGTGAAATCTGAGTGAGAGGCTGATCAACAAGAGGTTACTAAGCAATATAGTGAAGGCATGATTATAAAAGCAGTCTGTAGCTATTCAATAAGTTATTGCCTTGTTCTCCCCCAATCCTGAGCTGCTTTTCACCAAGTCATTCTGACACTGTCACACTCTTGCATCACCCCATCCATCACTTCTGTTCCCTCCCATCACCCTTGCGACCCCTCCCACACTTTCACCTGAACCAAGAGCAGGCAGTTAGTGTGACTGACCTGGTGATGTTACTCTCCTCAGGTATCTGAGCTGGCTGCTAGCTCCCACAATGAGATGCTTTTGTGAAGCTGCTGTTGCTATGGTGTACAGTTGATGCTGCTATGGCGGATAGTGTTAAAACATTCCTTCTTGATGTAGTTAAGGTGAGTGTCCTTTATCATCAAAGTTTTTCTAAGATGCAAGGTGTAGAGTAAAATTTCACACCGTCAAAGCTGTGGATTTACAGATGAAATGCAGCAAAAATAAAATTCCAAATTGCAGATTTTTGCTTGGTTTGTGCAATGAAAATAAAGTTAAGAATTATGTTTGATGTACTTAGATATATATGCCACCAATATGTTACATATAATGTGACAAGATTGGTATTCCTGTATTCGGAACTCTCTGCCTTCCCCAAACTGAAGAGCTTTCTTCCCCACCTGTCCTGAAGGTGCTCACCCCTTGTAGAGTTGTGTTTCAACATTCATTGTCAACTTGTTGGTACTTAATCCAGATGGCTGATTTTAGTAGAAATTGAGTCTCTGTTCCCACCATTCACAAATGTCTTTTAGGGAGGGAAATCTGCTGTCCTTACCTGGTCTGGCCTAGTGTGATTCCAGAGCCACAGAAATGTGGTTGATTCTTAGCTGCCCTCTGAAAAGGCCTAGCAGGGGGAGATGATGACGTAGTGATATTATCATTAGTCTATTAATTCAGAAACCCGGGTAATATCCTTGGGACTTTGGTTCAAATCTCACTGTGGGAGAGCAGAATTTGAATTAGTTTCCAATTTTAAAAATCTAGAATTAAGAGTCTTAATAATGACCACGAATCCACTGTCGATTGTCAGAAAAACCTATCTGGTTCACATATGTCCTGTAGGTAAGAAAACTGCCATCCTTACCTCGTCTGGCCTACATGTGGTTGACTCTTAAACTGCCTTCTGGGTAATTACAGATGGGCAATAAATGCTGGCCTAGCCAGAGATGCCCTCATCTCGTGAATGAATTTAAAAAAGTAAGCCACTTGGTTCAAGGGCAGTTAAGGATCTGCAACAAATTCTGGCCTAGGCAATGATGCCCATAGGCCACCCAAGGAATTAAAAATATAGCAG
The DNA here is from genome assembly GCF_021869965.1 of Rhincodon typus. NCBI lineage: Eukaryota > Metazoa > Chordata > Chondrichthyes > Orectolobiformes > Rhincodontidae > Rhincodon > Rhincodon typus. The sequence continues at coordinate 30,392,061 of NC_063363.1, read as the reverse complement.
ATGAAGGCTTGTCAGCCTATCAAGCTTCTGTTGTCTTCGTTTAGATCAAGGCTGAACTGTACCGTCTGTTTACCTGATTCGTGGCTATGCAGAAAGTGGAAAATATTCTGTTTCTCTGATTGCTCTCTGCAGTCCATTACTGCACTTCATTGACTGACTATTTAGATATGTATGTAACCAACATGTTAAAATTACAGTGACATCTGACCTAGAAAGAATGTATAAGTGAAATCTAGAACATAAACAACGAGAGAGTTTCCATTAATACAGCATTGCTGGCATGCTCTGAAAGACGCAGGATGCTTTATGGCCAATTCATTACTTTGAAATATACTTGCAGTTACTTGAGTATACTTGGCAGCCAAGATATGAACAGCAAGATCCCACGTGCAGCAATTGAGGCAGAAACAAGAGTTTGTGTTTGCGTAATGTCTTTAATGCATTGAAGATCCCAAAGTGGTTCACAGGAGTGTTGTGAAACAAAACATGAGACTGAGCCTCTTTAAAGAGACATTAGGTCAGATATCCAAAAGCTTGATCAACAGGTCAGTTTTAAGGAACATTGTGGAGGAGGAAAGGGGAGTAGAGCGATGGAAAGAATAGGGAAGATGTTTCCACAGCTTGGGGTCTAGTCAGCATGGTCAATAATGGTGGAATAATTAAAGTCAGAGGTGGTCATGTCAGGTTTACAAAAGTGCACAGTTCTTAGCAGGAGTGGTGAGATGTTGTGGGATTTTCCAGAGCTAGGGAGCTGCAACTCCAGGTAAGGATTTGAAAACAAGAATGATAAGTTTAAAATTAAGACATTGACCTGTAATGGCTCATGCTGGGTAAGCAGTGAGCACAGGTCTGACAGACAAACAGGGTGTGGTCTGAGTGAAAACGTGGGCAGGAGAATTTTGGATGACCTCTTATTTACTGAGGATAAAATATGAGAGGCCAGCCAGGAGCATGTTGAAATAGCTAAATCTTGAGCTAACAAAAGCATTGGAGGAAAGTTCCATTTGCAGACCAGCTAAGGCATCAGTGAAAATATGCGATCTTAGCAATGGTGCAAATCCGATGTTGGAAGCTCAACTTGGAGTCAAATATGACAACAAGGTTGCAAACAGAGACTGGTTTAGTCTAAGACTGTTGCCAAGGAGAACAGTAGAGTTGGTAGTTCGGAAATGGAGTCTGTGCCAGGACCAAAGACGTGGCTTCAGTCCTCACAGTATATTATTTGGAGGTAGCTTCTGGTCATTGGGTGCTGGATGTCAGCAAGTGCTTTGATAATTTAAAGAGAGAAAACGAGTTAAGTTGTTTTTGATTGTGTTGCTTAAGGGAAAAAAATTAGCCAAAACATCAGAGAGAACACCGCTCTCTCTGTAGTACCGCGGCATTATTCACATTTATTTAAAGAGGAAGACGAGGGGCACACTCAGTTAATCCCGTTTGAGGAATTGCATTTGCTAAATCAGGTCTTCTCAAACTGGAGATCAAAGTAGGGTCATGAGCAGAACATGAGCAATGGCTACTGTGAAGTTCTGGCCAAACAGTTATGGCTGGGAACAAAAACAAAGTTGCTGGAAATGCTCAGCAGGTCTGACAGCATGTGTGAAGAATTAATCAGAGTTAATGTTTCGGATCTGGTGGCCCTTCCTCAGAACAGATGAAGGGTCACCGAACCTGAAACATTAACTCTGATTTTTTTCTTCACAGAGGCTGCCAGACCTGCTAAGCTTTTCCAGTAACTTAGTTTTTGTTCCTGATTTACAGCACCTGCAGTTCTTTTGGTTTTTGTTTCAGCTGGGCCTCTGCTCTACCAGACCCCTGCTCTCAAGATCGTCAAAAGAACTGTCTTGGTTCTTGTTGAGGAGTCATGATAATTTTCAAGCCTTGACATAGGGTCACAGTGGGAAAAAGTTTAGAAAGCACTCCCCTGCATACTGCAACCTATTCTCAAGTGACAGGAATGGGGCTTATCATTTCGTCCATATAAACCTGGACAATGACAGTTTGAGCTTTTTGACTGTGAGCCACCACAATTAACCCTGATTTCACTCAGGAGGGAACACGTGCCTGTTTAATTCCCTTTCTATCATAATCCCAGGTTTACAAATTGTCAGCCAAGACAGGTGTCAAATCTGGGATCCTGGGTGTCATGGTAATGCTGATTTGAGAACTTGAGCTGAATTTCAAATTATTGCAATTTCAGTTGGATGAAAATATTTGAGTAGGTGAGGACAGTTTCACAAGATGATGCTGGGATACTATTGTGCTGAAAGTACCTTCTATGTTTCACAATTTATTGTTGTTTGTATCTTTTATTAATGTTCCTGGATTTTTAATACTTTCACTTGCTCAGTGTTTGGTCACACATTTGTCAATTTACATGAATTCCAAAATTTTGCAGTTTTCATTGGTTTCTTCAACTCTTTAGGAGTAGCAGTGAGCTATCACACGTGGAACTCTGTTGTTCGTATTAGTGAGTTGTGGGTTGAAAGCTGCAGATTACTTTTATTTTCTGTTTTGCAGCTGTTCACGATCAGAGGAGTTAGTGTCCGTATCTCAGGACCAAGAATTTTGAGTTCTAGCTCCAGAGGTGTGCATCTCTGAACAGGTTGATCAGAAAATAGCTGGAAATGCTCCCGAGCTCACATTGTCCACTTGCTTTTATTTCAGGGCATTAAAGACTCCGTCCTCGGCATACGAACCATCTCCAAGCTTGATGAGCGGATTCACCAGAAGCGGGAAGAACAAAGGAGGAAGAAGGAACAGCGCAGCGTACTAGCACACCGGAGGGCCCAGATTGAAGACAAAAGAGAGGAAAAGTGAGTCAATACTGGCTATCTGGTGCAAATCCTTTAAAATATAGAATGAACAAGAAAACTGTAGGATTGATGTTTGCCAAGCATTGAACAAATTAAATCAGGACTGAAAATTTGACTTTAACATTTGGTAAAAAGCCCTGAAATTATACTGAATGCATTTGTCTGAAATTCCTGGCTGCTATTTCATTTGGGGCCCTTTTTGTTTTTAAACAGTCAATGTCTATGATAAAACATGCGTGAGCGTAACAAGTGAGGAATGTATCTGTATGCTTTTGGACCCCAGTGCATAATTTCAAACACTGGATTCAACAGTATTTCACAGAAAAATGGAAATGAAGGGGAGCTCAACATGGCAGGATGATTCAACACATTTATACACATAGTTTGTCATGGGTATAAGCAGAAGAGCCCTGATGTTAGGGAGCAGAGGAGAAGATATCCTTGTTCACTTGGGTGAAGCTTCTCTTGCTAATTTGAGGGGAAAAGAATGAATGCTGGAAACCATTTTATGTTTGCATCGATCTGCGAACATTACTGACAAGATGTGTTGCACCTCTTTTTCGCTGGTTTTATCATGATCCCCCCCCCCCAACACTAAATCGACTTTATAGTTGTTTAAACAAGAGAGTTGTTAATAAATATGTAATTATCACTGGTGTGAATTGCTTTCTAAATGCATTCTTGAGGAGAGGTGGCATGGGTACAAATCCCTTCTTCTTTCATAGGTCACACAAATCCCATCATAAATTTTTCAAAGCAATCAACGCAAATTGCCAAGTATTTGACTGAGCAAAATATGATGAGGGTTGTACAAATATTCAGATTTTGAGGAATCAAGTATAAATTGGAAACAAAAACTAAGACTATTAAAGCACCCTTGCTGTTTGAACCAGTCTGCTATGATGGTTTAAAAACAGCCTGTATCCAGAATTGTCCAGCCTGAAACTGGGACAAAGTCAACTCAGACGATGAAGTCTCATTGCACTTTCTTCAGAATCATCTGAAAACCCTGAAATGCAATGTTGCTGCTGCCGCCGTCAGCTTCAAAAGCGCGTGATGCTCAAGTGTCGAAGAGGAGAACAAAAATCCAACAAGATGAGTCCAAGATTAGAGTGGTAAAAAGTGCGTTCAGTGGAAGCTGCCTCTAGGTGTTTGGTCTTCATGGGTAGAACAATGAGTATATATGATTACCAACATCAAAATTAAAGTCACCAGACGTTCCAGAAAGAACAAATTACATTCTTTGGGCTTATTTTAATAAACATACCAATATCAAATTTGTTCCATTCACTAATTTTAGTACTTTAGTTAATGTTTTAAGTTAAATCTTTATCTGCAATCCTTACAAAAATTAAAGACTATGTTAGGTTAGTATCTGATTTTGATTCAGTGAATGAATTAATCCATAAAATGAGAGCTGCAGAAGAAATGGGTTGTTTTGCACGTGATTCTCCTGCACTTATCCCCATCTGGAATGCCAATGGTCAGTAACTTGACTTTCTCCACTCCTACCCAGGGGCTGTGGGGGCTTGAGGTCAGGTCGTAGAATTGCAAGGTAGCAATGATGAAGGGGCGTTTGGGAGATTGGGAACTCATTCGTGCTCTAGATTGGTAACAATGAGGCATAATCTTCAGATTTGTACTAGAAGGATCAACAGAGCTGAGATAAAATCTTTATGCTTTGTCAACATGCAAAGGACTTGACGCAGTCTTTTCTCCCCTGGTCCAGTCCCTCCCCATGTACATCCGTGATTCCTCTGACGCTTTACGCCAGTTTCAGAATTTCCAGTTTGCAGGCTCCAGCTGCCTCCTCTTTACTGTGGACGTACAATCCCTCTACACGTCCATCCCCCACTAGGATGGTCTCGGGGCTCTCTGCTTCTACCTGGAGCAAAGGCTTGAACCACCCTCCTCCACCCGGCTGAGCTCGTCCTCACCTGCAACAACTTCTCTTTTAACTCCCCTTGTTTCCTTCAGGTCAGAGAGGTGACCATGGGTACCCACATGGGCCCCAGTTATGCCTGTCTCTTCGTGGAGTACAAAGAATGTTTCAGTCCTATTCCGGCACCCACCTACAATTTTTTCTCCAATTTATCAATGATATTATCAGTGTTGCTTCCTTCTCTTATTCAGAATTGAAAATTTCACTTCCAATTTCTACCCACCCTGTCTTTCACCTGGTCAATCTCTGACTTCTCCCTTCCCTTCCTTGATATCTCTGTTTCCATTTCTGGGAATTGACTGGCCACTAGTGTCCACTATAAACTCATACTCCCACAGCTGCCTGGACTATACGTCCTCACACTTTGCTTCCAGTACAGACTCCATTCTGTTCTCCCATAGAGTGGAGCTGGAGGAACACA
>NC_063363.1:30378570-30381885 GCF_021869965.1 Rhincodon typus | reverse complement strand
CTATGGAATTCCTTGCCCAGTGAAGTAGTTGACGCTACTTCAGTAAAGGTTTTTAAAGATAAGGTAGATTTTTTTTGAACAATAAAGGAATTAAGGGATACGGTGAGAATGCGGGTAAGTGGATCTGAGTCCACAAAAAGATCAGCCATGACCTTATTGAATGGCGGAGCAGGCTCGAAGGGCCGGACGGCCTACTCCTGCTCCTAGTTCTTATGTTATGGTGAGCAGGTGGAATAGTGGAGTTGAGTCCACAAAAAGATCAGGCACGATCTTACTGAATGGCAGAGCAGGCTCAACGGGCCAGATGGCCTACTCCTGCTCCAATTTGTTTCTTACGTTCACTCAGTTCACTGACATTTCACTTCTCAAGTCACAACTATTTACCCTGGGCAATGACAATTCATTCATCTCCTGCTCCAAGCATTACATTCAGTTCTCAGTGATAAAGAGTGTGGCAGTAATTTTCAAGGACAGGGCTAGTAACATTTTACAATGCCTGCGGCTATGAAATGTGTCAAAGTCCAAGGTTTGAGCCCACCTCTGCAGAGAGTTCAACAAATGCTATGCAGTGGCTCTGCTGGAAACAACACATTGGGTATAGCGGCATAGGAGGAGGTCCTTTTCCACTTCCCCAAAATTGCTCACACAGTAATGACTGTCTAGGCACACAGTAAAAAAGAATTACTGCGGTGAGTGAGGTCCTAGTGGAATAGAGTGCTGATGCAAAAATTTGAAGGGAAGGAAAACAAACAAAGAAATAGTCCATCTCTCATGCTGCTGTGGAGCATGGGATATTTAACCATAGATTTAAGTAAACTGGAAACACTCAGAAGAGAATGAACTCAGTGCGTCTGTCCTGCAAATGTGTACAAGCTTCCAGTTCAAAGTGATTCATCAGGAAAGTGTTTCTGAGAAATCTCTATCCAAAACTAAATATCCATGTAAAACAAACATTATAAAAATATAGAACTGCCTATGTAAACAGCTCCCCGTTAATAAGCCCATTCCCAATGGTATAACTAATATAGCAGAATTATGTGTATCACCATATGAACTTGTAGGACCATATGACCCAATGTGTCATTGTAGCTGGAAAAATAGAAAGCATCATCATATTCTGCCTAAATGATATCAAGATGCTAAATGTCTTTAACTATTCAGACTCAACCCCACACTCAGATGATCCTTCTGAATTAGAAATGTTAACGGACACAAGCTTTGAATCAGTGCTTATTTTTAAACCCTGCCAGTGCGATGCAGATTTAGCGTTCAAATCCACTAGATTTGTGGAGCTGCCCAAGCATCTTGTTTCTTGGTGGTGTGTGCACTCCTGCATCACAAAAATATCTGCGCACAGACTGTGCCATTGCCAATATATTCTCAAACAGATGCTGCATTCTTGAGACAGAAAATGTGTAAGCGCACACTATCGAAGACGAAGCTGTGAGGCTGAGGAAGTTGTGGTGGAGGACAGTATGAAAGGTTTGTCAGTCAGTTATAGAGGGGTGTATTAAGAAGGATATGTTACTTACATCGGGTCAGGAGAACCACAATACCACCACATACTTCAGGCCATGTCAGTTAAATGAAGTGTGATTCAGTTCAGGAGAACAACAATTTTACATAGTAGGTTATTAGTTTAGATACTGAAATTCCTGACCAAGAAACGTGGAATTATACAATCTGCATGTAGAATTAATTTATAACTGGTTTAATAAAGTATTTATTTGTTGTGCCTTATACTAATATCACTATATTATGTGCATTTTAACACCACCCAGCAAAACACTTATTTTATCATAAATATTAAACTATAACTGGAAAAATCCTAACATTTCCAAACTTAAAAGAGATGTCACTCATTGTGGGGCCACACCAGCTTTCTCACTGAGATGGTTCATTCCAAAAGGTGACACATCACTGCGCCCACAGCACGCTTCATAAACACAAAGGCCCCTTAAAGGGCAAATAGTTCGGAAAATGTTTTTTTTTCCCTGTTTCTTGGTGAAGCGCATCATTTTGTTTTTGCAGGTGATGAAAGGAGCTCAGTGACTTTCCTCTCACATCATCACATTCCCCATCATCAGACAGAACGGACTTTCAGGAGGCAGAGACCGCCCCCGCCCTTACCCCCGGACCGGGGATGCCGCCCTGCCTGTGGTGCTCTGGTGAGAGGGGGCTCTGGGGCAGAAGTCGGGCGGGTGGGGGGGGGGGAATCAAGACACTGACCCGGCTGCTGATGCCGCTGTCCGATCTCAACCAGGGACCCTCTTCGGCCATCAGACCGTCCCCTCATATGCCCAGCCCTAGGCCTCAACAACCCCGGTTCCCGGCGATCACTCACCTACCGCCTCAAGGCGAGACCAGGACAACAGAACAGGCCCACTCTCCGCCACCGCTTGGTGCACGCATGCGCCGCGAGCTGGCCACCGGGAAGTGTAGTTCACCCCCTGAACTACAATAGCCAACGGCGGACACGAGAAAACTACAACTCCCAGAGGGCAATGCGGGGGGAACAACAACACCCGGCAGGAAATGCGTGAAGAACTACAACTCCCAGCGGGCAATGCAGGAAACAGCATATCAATTCTTGAGGGAGTGAATCATTTGTCACATAGGTCTACAAAGAGACAGTAAAAAATGTTTTGTGGTCACAATCTAGCGCTATTTTGAGTTACAAAATCAAATTATAGAATTAGAGACAACAAGGTGCAGGGCTGGATGAACACAGCAGGCCAAGCAGCATCATAGGAGCAGAGAGGCTGACGTTTCGGGCCTAGACCCTTCATCAGAAAAGGGGGAGGGGAAGGGGGTTTTGAAATAAATAGGGAGAGAGTGGGAGGCGGATAGAAGAGGGATAGAGGAGAGGAGACAAACAGGTCGAAGAGGCGGGGATGGGGCCAGTAAAGGTGAGTGTAGGTAGTTAGGAAGGGGATAGGTCAGTCCAGGGAGGACGGACAGGTCAAGGGGGCGGGATGAGGTTGGTCGGTAGGAGATGGAGGTGCGGCTTGAGGTGGGAGGAGGGGATAGGTGGGAGGAAGAACAGGTTAGGGAGGCAGGGACGAGCTGGACTGGTTTTGGGATGCGGTAGGGGGAGGGGAGATTTTGAAACTTGTGAAATCCACATTGATACCATTGGGCTGCAGAGTTCCCAAGCGGAATATGAGTTGCTGTTCCTGCAACCTTCAGGTGGTATCGTTGTGGCACTGCAGGAGGCCCAGGATGGACATGTCGTCTGAGGACTGGGAGGGGGAGTTGAAATGGTTCGTGACTGGGAGGTGCAGTTGTTTATTGTGAACCGAGCGTAGGTGTTCT
>NC_063363.1:30303784-30378470 GCF_021869965.1 Rhincodon typus | reverse complement strand
ATGTGGAAAGTCTTCTTGGGGCCTGGGATGGGGGTGAGGGAGGAGGTATGGGGGCAGGTGTAGCACTTCCTGCGGTTTCAGGGAACAGTGCTGGGTATGGTGGAGCTGGAGGGGAGTGTGGAGCAGACAAGGGAGTCACGGAGAGAGTGGTCCCTCCGGAAAGCAGATAAGGGTGGGGAGGGAAAGATTTCTTTGGTGGTGGGGTCGGATTGCAGATGGCGGAAGTGTCAGAGGATGATGCGTTGGATCCGGAGGTTGGTGGGGTGGTACGTGAGGACGAGGGGGATTCTTTTTTGGTTCTTATTGCGTGGATGGGGTGTGAGGGATGAGGTGCGGGAGATGTGGGAGGCACGGTTGAAGGCGTTCTCGACCACCGAGGGGGCGAAGTTACGGTCCTTGAAAAACGAGGACAACTGAGATGTACGGGAGTGGAATGCCTCATCCTGGGAGCAGATGTGGCGGAGGTGAAGGAATTGGGAATAGGGGATGGCATTTTTGCAGGAAGGTGGGTGGGAGGAGGAGTATTCTAGGTAGAATTATAGTTCATCTTCTGCACAAGGGGTCTTCAAACACAGCTCCAGTGCTTCTGCAAGGTGTACCAGGCCTCCAGGAGACCCTGCTCTGGGTGCAGCAACAGTAACCCCACCAAGATCTCAGACCTACTGTAGTTCAGAGTCCTCACTCTGGGCACTGCCACCTCTGCAGCCAACAAGCCCCGACTCCACTCCTGTTCCCCACGTCGGAAGATGGAAAAAAAAAGAAAGAAAGGAAAAAGACAGAAAAGGAGAGAAAGAGAAGGATGCGGCTGGTGTGGAGTAGACCAGCTCAGGAACCCGAACACTACCTACGGTACCGGTACCTCCATCTTGAATTTAACAAGCATGATAGATAAAGGGAAACCAGTAGATGTAATATATTTGAATTTCCAACACACGTTTGATAAGGTACTGCATATGGGGCTACGTAAGAGTCCATGGTATTGGGGGCAATATATTCCCAAAGATGATTTGCTAACTAACAGAAAACAGAGAGTTGGGATAAAGGGGAAAATTTCAGGAAGATAACCTATAACTAATGGAGTGCTACAGGGATCACTGCGGTAGCCACGTTATTTATAATATATACCAATGCCTTGGATGATGAAAGTGAACAGACTATAGCCAAGTGGTGAGGATGATACAAGGGTCCACAGAGCAATATAGAGAGGTTAAACAAGTGGGCAAAAACCTGGCAGATGAAGTATAATGTGGGGAAATGTGAAATTATGCATGTTGGCAGAAAGAACAGAGAAGCTGAATATTATTTAAGTGAAGAAAGACTGCAGAAGCTATATCACAGATTTCGAGTCCTTGTGCTTAAATCACAGGAAGTTCTGCAGATAATAGGGAAGAGAAATGGAATCTTGGCCTTAACTTCAAAGGGAATGGAGTTTAAAAATAGTCTTGCTAATACAAGACACTAGTTAAACCGCACCTAGAAGACTGTGAACAGTTTTGGTCCCCTGATCTAAGGAAAGATACTTTGACATTGCAGATAGTCCAGAGAAGGTTCACTAAGTTGATTCCGGGTATGGAGGTACTATGTTAAGAGGAGAGGTTGAGTAAGTTGGGCCTTTCCTTTTTGGACTTTAGGAGAATGAGAGGCTAAATTATTTATTCATACAAGATTCTTAGAGGCTGGTTGCTAAGATCAGGGCATAATCTCAAAGTGAGGGATCAAGCATTTAAAACAGATGTGAAGGATTTTCTTTTCTCAAGAGGTAGTCAATCTGTGGAATTTTTTTTACTGCATAGAGTTGTAGAGGCAGGGTTGTTAAGTATATTCAAGATTGTAAAACAGGCAGCCAGAGTCAGCCTCTTGGTGGGTGGGTTGGTTAAAATGTCTACTCCCCTTCAGACTTACCCTTTGAATGGCCCACTGCTCTTCCAAAGGTGAAAAGTCTTGGATCTGTCCCAGTTGGTGACAGAAGGCCTGTGTCCAGTCAGCCCAGGGAGACATTATTACATGCAACTCCTCAGTTTTTTGGGGTAACAGAATATAAACAATTTAATTTAAATAACAATCTGTTGGTTGTTTCAATATATCTAAGTTTGAACCAAAAAATAACAAGCTGAGGATTACTTAAATGACAGGGAAGAAAACAACTTCACATCATTCACACATTGGTAGGTGAACACAATGGAATGCTTTATTTTTGCTTAAAAATGTGATTGGTCCAAAAACCACAAACATAGTAAACAGAAACAAAAAAAAATTGCATGCCCAATGTAAGCTCACAATAGATCTATTTTACTACTTAAAAATTCAGGCAAGCACTGATTGCAAGAACAGAAAAGGTAAACAAAGATAAGGGAAACTATCTGAAAACATTCACACTGTGCCCTTCCATCGAGATCATCCAAACTTTGCCATCACAGCATTCAACAGTCTTAAAATCTCGAATTTTGTCATCATCATTAACTGCACATCCATGGCATGGATCTCTCAGATTTTAAAGACTGAACAAGGAAAGGATACAAGATAAAAATGAGGAAATTAACAATTGAAAGCCAATTCCACTGTGGTATTTTGAGAATTTAAACAAAACTGATTTAAAACCTCAAAGATGAATCAATGAACCAGTTAAGGTCAGAAAGCTGGTTTTGTTACTGAGTTAGGCCTTTTGTTGGTTCCAGTCCATGTGATATGGTTAGGGTTAGGGCTAGTGTGGTTGACAGCTGATATCCTTCGATATGGGCTAGCAAGCCACTTAGTTCTGTCAACTGGCATCATGATTCACCACCTTCTCAGGGTAACTAAGGATGGGCAAAAAAAAAAATTCAGTTGTACAGGAAAACACATGTCCCAGGAATGAATGAAAAAGCATTTGTTAAAATTTCAATCTGTTCCTATTATACTTCAGCTTGAGGTTGCCAAAGTGTGGAAATGTCTTTATTGCTTTGAGTCACAGCTGTCAGTTCCTGAGAGTCTAAATTGGTTAGGACTATATTCACAGGGAAATTAGAAGAATGACAGTCGGTTGGGGGGTGGGGTGGTGGATTCATAGAAACCAATAAAATTCTAATAGGACCACACAGGGTAACTGCAGGAAGGATGTTTCTGATGATTGGGAGGTCCACAACCAGGCGTCACAGTCTAAGAATGTAGGATAGGTCATTTACGACTCAGATAAGGAGCAATTTCTTCACCCAGAGAGTGGTGAGCTTCAGAAAGCAGTTGAGGCCAAAACATTGAATGTTTTCAAGAAGTTTAATCTAGATCTTAGGGCAGAAGGGATCAGAGGGTATGGGGAAAAAGTGGGAACAGAGTACTGAGTGTCACGATTATATTGACTTGTGCAGCAGGCCCGAAGGGCCAAGTGACTTACTCCTGCTCCTACTTTGATTGATTGTTTGATTTATTGTTGTCACACGTACCAGGATACAGTGAAAAGTGGTGTTTTGTGTGTTATACAGGCAGATCATACCACAGAAACTGCATCAGCTTAGCAGAACAGAATGCAGAATACAATGTGTTGTAAAACAGAGACTGACCCCTCCTCTGAGAACTAAAACTGAAACCTAAAGAGAAGCACCTCGCCCTATAATCTGTGAAAAGTGGTGTATAGAGATAACAGTGTGGAACTGGAGGGAAAAAACAGAAGAGGTCCTTTGCAGGTGTGAGACAGGGAGGTTCTGAGCTGGGGTAGATTTGACTGTCGTGCCAGAAGATGGCGGTGCATTGCTGAGACTGTGTGCTTGAGCAGCCGCAGAGAAAAGAGTTTTTGGAGGATCTGGATGTTGTGTATGTAGAGGTTGTCTCTGCAACTCCCTCGTCTGCTCCACACTCCCCACCAACCTCACCACACCCGGCACCTCTCCCTGTGACCGCAGGAGGTGCTAGACCTGTCCCTACACCACCCCCTCTCACCTCCATCCAAGGCCCAAAACAATCCAACAGGGATTCACCTGTACGTAGTCTAATCTGGTCTGTTGCTCCCGATGTGGTCTCCTCTACATCGGAGAGACCAAGTGCAGACTTGATAACAGATTCGCAGAGCATCTGCACTTTGTATGCTCCAAGCAATATTCCGGTTGCCAGCTATTTTACCTGACCTTTCCACACCCTTGGTGACATGTTTACCCTGGGCCTCCTCCAATGTCACAGTAAGGTCAGACGAAAATTGGAGGAATAACACCTTATATTCTACCTCGGGAGCTTGCAGCCCAATGGCCTCAACATAGAATTCACTGGCTTCAAAATCTCCCCACCCCCAGCCTCATCCCATGTCCAGCCCTCCCTCTCATCCCTGCCTCCTTGACCTGACACAACCTGTCCAAGTTCCTTCTCACCTATCTGCTCCACCCTTCCCATTGACCAATCTCCACAACCCCCCACCCGCATCCACCTATTACCATTCCACCTGCTTTTGCCCAGCCCCATCCCCCCCCTTTATTTCTGAGCTCCCTTCCCCCTCCCCAGTCCTGATGAAGGGTCCCGATCCGAAATGTTGACTTTCCTGTTCCTCTGATGCTGCCTGTCCTGCTGTGTCCCTCCAGCTCAAGATTACTCAAGATTCTAATGGTATGCTGTTCAAATAAATACAAGTCCCACTTATATAAAAATAAAATTTAGTCTGTCAAAATTACAGCCAGGTTACGTGTCTTCCGGAATGTTCTGTGCCTTCTCCATCCATTCTTCTGTCAGAAATATTAAGTAGTTGTGCCATGGATACTGTTGTTATTTAGATGGTGCTTTCTCTAAGATATAGAGGAGACCGAGAGAGCCAACGATTCTCTCTTGAGAGCTGAAGGCTGTTAGCTCCAGCGATTAGCAGTTAGCTCTGTGGCTTTGTCCAACTGCCTCCTTCTTTTCTATCCTTGATGACATTTCAGTATTTCTTACAATAGGATTGGCCCTATATTGCCAAAGCCATCAGATTTGAATTTTGAAGATCTTTCAGAAATTTGCATTTCTGAAGAAGGGTCCAGACCCGAAATGTCAGCTTTCCTGCTCCTCTGATGCTGCCTGGCCTGCTATGTTCATCCAGCTCTACACCTTGTTATCTCAGATTCTCCAGCATCGGCAGTTCCTACTATATCTGAAATTTGAATTTAATTGGTTTTGGTATCTAAGTGCCTGGTTCAAATTGATTGGTTAAATTCAAAAACTGCTGCATGGCCTTTCAATACAAATGTTTCAATTTGGGTGCTCTGTGTACCTGCAAACTTTCAAGCTGCTGCTCACAGACATCCATTTAAAATCTCTAAGCAGAGAAATGCACATCATCATTTAAAGGGATCACGCAATGCTCCACCGCCCCCAACAAGCATTTTACAAACACCAAATTCTAACTTCCTGCCTTCAAATTCACAAGTACTCTTCCCAACTTTGCAACAAATGTTACAGCCACAGAGAAGGTGCAGAGGGAGAGATCAGAATTAAAATTAGACAGGTCCATTCAAAATCTGATAACAGTGGGGAAGAAGTTGTTCTTGAATCTATTCATATGTGTATTCAAACTTTTATTTCTTCTGCCCAATGGAAGAGGGTGGAGAGAGTATAACTGGGGTGGGAGGGGTCTTTGATTAAGTTAGTTGGTTTCCCGAGGCAGCGCAAAATGTAGATGGAGTCAATGGATGGAAAGCTGGTTTCTGTGATGGGTTCAGCTCTGTTCATGACTGTAGTTTCTTATAGTTTAGAGCAGTTGCCATACCAAGCTGTGATACATCCAGATAGGATATAAAAAAATTGACTTGATTTTAATTTTATTGTCATATTTCCTAGGTACAGTGAAAAAAATTGTTTTGCTTGCAGTATAGGCAGATCATACCATTCAAAGTGCATTAGGGTAATACAGCACAGCAAAGAATGCAGAGCGAAGAATACAAATGTTACAGCTGTAGAGAAAGTAGATAGAGTGAGATCAACATTTAAATTTAAAATTTGAGACCTCCATGCAGAAGTCTAATAACAATGGGTAAGAAGCTGTTCTTTAATCTGTTGATGTGTGTGTGTGTAAGCTTTTGTATTTTCTGCCTGGCAGAAGAGGTTGGAAGAGATTATAACCGGAGTGGGAGTGTTCTTTGATGATGTTGGCAGCAGGAAGTATAGATGGAGATAATGGATGGAAGGTTGGCTTGCGTGATGGACTGAGCTGTGTTCACAACTTCTGTAGTTTCTTATGGTCCTGGGCACAGCAGTTGCCATTCCAAGCCATGATGCATCTGGATAGGATACTTTGTATGCTACAGCTATAAAAATTGGTAACAGTCTTTACGGACATGATGAATTTCCTTAGCCTCCTGAGGAAGTAAAGGCATCGTTGTGCTTTCTTGGCCATAGCATCAAAGTGGGTGGACCAGGACAGATTGTTGGTGATCATCACTCCGAGGAACTTGACACTCTCAACCATTTCCGCCTCAGCACCATTGATGTAGACAGGGGTGTGCCCTCCACCTTGCTTCCTGAAGTCAATGACCAGTTCTTTCATATTGCTGACATTGAGGAAGAGATTGTTATCTTTACACCATGCCACCAAACACTCTCTCTCTCTCCGCTGTATTCTGTCTTGCCATTGTTTCAGATTCAGCCTACAATGGTGGTGTTGTCAGCAAACTTGTAGATGAAGTTAGGATGGAATTTGGCCACACAGTCATGAGTATATAGGGAGTACAGTAACGGCTGAGTACACAGCCTTGCGGAGCGCCAGAGTTGATTATTGTGGAGGTGGTATTGTTGCCCATTCTCACTGATTGCAGTCTGTGGGTCAGCATGTCAAGGATCCAGTTGCAGAGGGTGAAACAGACCTAGGTCTCAAAGTTTGGAGATTAGTTTGCTTGAAGCCTAATGTAGGTATCCTTGTTATCCAGATGTTTCAGGGATGAGTGTAGGGCCAGCGAGATGGCGTCTGCTCTGGACCTGTTGCGTTAGTAGGTGAATTGCAAGGGATCAAGGCAGGCTGTGAGGCTAGAGCTGATGTGAGCCATGACAAACCTTGCGAAGCACTTCATAATTGTGGAGGTCAGAGCCACCGGGCAGTAGTCATTGAGGCATGTTACATGTGTTTTCTTTGGCACCAGGATGGTGGTGGTCTTCTTGAAGCAGTTCGGGACTTCAGATAGTAGTTTGGAGAGGTTGAAAGATGTCAACGAATATGCCTGCCAGCTGGTACACACAGGATCTGAATGCATGGCTGGGGACTTCATCCGGGCCCAGTCACTTTCCGTGGTTTCACTGTCAAAGAGGCCAATCTGACGTCTGCAGCGGTGATTGAGGGAACAGCATCCAAAGCTGGCGGAGCAAGTGACACCGTTTCGCTGACCTTCTGTTCGACATGAGTGTAAAATGTTTTGAGCGCATCAGGGAAGGATGTGTTTTTGTCCAGTATTCTGTTCTGCTTTGCTTTGCAGCTTGTTATGTCATGTAAGCCTGGCCACAAAAGGCGGGTGTCCGTGTGGTTAGTTCAGGTCTCTAACTTAGACTGGTATTGCCTCTTGGTGTCTCACATGGCCTTATAGAGATTGTATCTGGATTTATGTAGAGGTCAGGGTCCTCTGACTTGAACTGCTCACACCTGGCCTTCAGTAAACCATGGATTTCCCAGTTTATCCCTGATTTCCGGTTGGAGAACATTTAGATTAGTTTCTTTGGCACAGAGTCTTCTACACACTTGATAATGAAGTCTGTGATGGTGGTGGCATACTCATTTAGGTTGGCCACTGAGTTCTTGAATATGGACCAGTCCACCAATTCCTAGCAGTCCCATTGGTGAGAGTCCTCATGGGCAGAGCAGTTGCCACACTAGGCCATTATGCACTCAGATAGAATGCTTTCTATGGTGCATCTGCAAAAGTTGGTGAGGGACCTTATGGACATGGCAAATTTCCCAAGCTGCCTCATGAAGAAGAGGTGTTGTTGTGCTTTCTTGACGTTGCGTCTACGTGGGAGGTTGAGAACAGATTGTCAGTTATCATCACTCGAACGAACTTGACACTCTCAACCCTCTCCACCTCAGCTCCATTGAAATTAGATAGAGGCGTGCTGTCCTCTTTTCTTCCTGAAGTCAATGATCAGTTTGTTTGTTTTGCTAACATTGAGAGAGAGATTGTTGTCATTGCACCATAACACCAAGCACTCTTATCTCGTTTGTGTGTTCTGACTCATTATTGTTTGATATCTGGCCTCCCATGGTCATGTCATCAACAAACTTGTAGATGGCATTCATTTGGAATTTGGCTACACAATCGTGGGTGTACAGGGAATACTGTTGCGGGCTGAGTACGCATCCTTGCAGGGCGCCATTGTCGAGGGTTAACTTGGAGGAAGTGCTGTTGTCTATTTTCACTGATCGCGGTCTGTAGGTCAGGAAGCTGAGAATCCAGTTTCAGAGGGTGGAGCTGAGACCTAGGTCTTGGAGTTTTGAAATTAGTCTGGCAGGAATTATGGTGTTGAAGGTGGAGCTGTAGTCAATGAATAGAAGCCTAATGTAGGTGTCTTGTTATCCAGATGTTCCAGGGATGAGTATAGGGTTAGGGAAATGGTGTCCACTGAGGACCTGTTTCGACAGTAGGCAAATTGCAGGGGATTGAGGCAGGCTGGGAGGCTGGAGTTGATGTAGGTCATGACCAGCCTCTTGAAGCACTTCAAGATCAGGAAGGTCAGAGCCATTGGGTGGTAGTCATTGAGACAAGTTGCGCATGTTTTCTTTGGTACTGGGATGATGGCGGTCTTCTTGAAGCAGTGAACTAAGAAACCTTGAGGTTGTAAAGCACAGTCAGGTGTAGCAGGAGTGAGCCATGTCTGTGTAGAACAGAGCACACAACAGTCTCATAATTCCCTTTGGCAGGTGGGTCTAGCTTTAAATTCATCCATTTTGTTTTCAGCAGTGTGAATGTTTGCCAGGGGTGACTTGAAACCCCAAAGTTTCAGTCTCACCTGAAGTCCAGCACATCTCCGACATTTCCTGGGTAGATGGTTGTTCCTAGTCAATCCCTGGCATTGGTGAGGGAGTTCTGCTGCTCTGTGAGGCAAGTGTGTGCTCCTGATGGGGTCCTGGGCACCAGTCACGGCCTTGAGCATTCCAGGGGGTCTTGTGGCCGATTTGGTCAGGCCTCCTCGATGTCAGGTCACCTGGGGTCAAAACTTGCTCCCACGCTGGTCGGGCCGGATATCCATGAGGTTGGGGAATTTCAGGCCTGCTAGAGGCCGGGCTTGTGGTTCCAGTGTCGGCAAAGGAAGTAGGTGCATCCGATGGGGTCCTGGGCACCCAGGGAGGTCTTCAATTTGGTCTGGTCGGGCCTTCTCGATGTTGAGTCACTGCAGGGTCAGGTCTCATTCTCACACTGTTTGGGCCTTGGTTCTGGGTTTCCACGAGGAGGTCGGGCTTGCGGGAAGCTGGTAGACCCTTAACTCCCCTGGAGTTGCGATTCCAGCTTTGGCAGTTGAGCCTCGTCGGTCACAGAATCTTTCAACCTGAAAGTAGATTTAAGAGAATATTGTTAGTAACTCTGATAGTATTGAGGTTGAGAAGAGCAGAATGGTTAAACGATATGTGGCAATAAGATCCGGTGTAGACAGCTCGCAAAATGTCACCATGCTCCGGCACCATCTTGAAAATGTTTCTATGAAAATGCTGGTCTACTTTGAAGTTATTTTCTTAATTCATGACAATGGTTTTTCAAGTCAGGGCAATGATTAGTAAATAGGAGGTATGTCAGAGAGTGAATGAACATTGGACACAGAGGAATGGTCAAAACAGAGATGAAGCTGCAATCCTATAGCTACAGATGTGAAGAGGTCATCTTTACAAAATCCATACTGTACAAAATTAGAATTCAATGTTATCTTAGTTTTACCTTCCCCTCTGACATTGAGTGCATATGTTCTGGAGATTCAGAAGGAGGTCATGAGAAGAAATGTTGAACTTAGACTGTCAATCCTCCCTGGTAAATGTGAAAAAAATCCCACAGCCATACTCCAAGAGAGCATGTTGCAAGTTCAGTTCTGAGGCAGGTCATTGTGGAAGTAAAGAAGATTATTAAAAAAAAGTGCTTGAAAATACTGTTTTTGAAAAAGTAAAAAAAACAGACAAATGAAAGTAGAGATTATTATTACAAATTTATTTGAATCACCAACGTGAGGTATGACAAACGTTGTATGTTTTAAGCAATGACTTCCAAAAAGGATAACAAATTGAGGAATGGCAAAATTCATTTCTTTTTAACATTTAAAAGGACTACAGAATGACTGTTTCACATGATTAATGATCCTTCCAGTAACTGACTTGTATTGCTTTTTTTAAAAGTTTGGTTGGCGAAGTAACACTATTGTAAAAGAAAGCCAGTTATATGTATACAGACAGCTTCGCTCAATCACAAAACATTTTGAAGAAAAGTTGTTCTGATTGTCTGAGAATATAATTTTATGAATGCATGGTAGTACATCTAATCAAATTTGCCTATGATGCCAATTTGACGTGCTTTTGTACAGTAGTTTATTGAGCAATTCAAACATCTTGTTGGTACACAATTTATATACAAGACTGATACTGACAAATATCAAGCTTTTTAAAAAACTGGAATTTACAAATTTGAAGAATTTAAAATAAAACTCTAAAAAGGTATCCGTGCCTTGATTTTACACCAGCTGTAAATGCTATCTTATTTTATTCTGAAGCCAATTATTTTTGCAATGTGTAGACAAACAGGCTACCAACTTTCTACACTTTCGTGTGGACATCACCATTCAGGGGAGTAACGTGATTTTTGTTGCATGCCTCCTGAGATATTTGGCATCACAATTGGATCACTGATCCGCATCCCAATGTCTTAAAGTTTCTTGTGGCCTGTTTGCTACCATTCACTATTATTTACATCCACCTAATCCAAAATCTTTCTTTATATACCAGACTGTTTGCAATCAATATATTTTTCATGTAAATGCACTCATTTATCAACAGAGTTGGGAGTGTGGTGGTTATATCACTGGACCAGTCAATCTAGACGCTCAACCTAATGCTCTGGAGACACGGGTTTGAATCCTAATACAGCAGCTGGTGGGATTTAAATCTGAAAACAGTAGCATCATGAAACCATTGTCAGTCATTGTAAAAAGCCACCTGGATAACTAAATTCTTTTAGGGGAAACAGTATCTGCTGTCCTTACTTGATCTAGCCTATTTGTGTTTCCAGACAGGCAGCAGTGTGGTTGACTCCTCAATGGCCTAGCAAGCCACTCAGTTGCTAGACATTGCTAGAGACAAGTCAAGAAGAATAAAACTGAATAAATTGCTTGGCATCAACAAAGGTATAGAGAACAACAATGGCAAACCTAGCCCTGTTAACCCCACAAAGTCTTCCTGACCAGCACCTGGATGCTTGTGCCAAAATTGGTAAAGGTGTTTCACAGCTAATAAAGCAACCACCTCATATAGCCATACTCACAGAATTAACCCTCGAAGCTAAATGTCTGGCAGGTTATCAATGCCTTTTGGAAATCCAAATATGATACATCCATTGCTTCCTCTTGATCTATCTCGCTTGTTGTCTCCTCAAAGATTTCCCCTCCATGAAACCGTGCTGACTGCTCAAATTTTATGCATTTCTAAGATGTTCTATCTGATAGACTGTAACATTTTCCCAAAGACAGATGTGAAGCTAACTGGTTTATAGTTACTTGTAATGGAGGAAGGGTCAGTGGCTGGTTTGCTCGCTGAACTGGTTCGTTGGTTCACAGACGTTTCATTATCCTGTTGGGTAACATCAGTGCAGCCAGTGCAGGTGAGAGTGTTGTTTATTAGTTGGTGTGTCTCCTCTGGTTTGGTCCATTTGATGATGACAGGGTCTAGTTCTATGTGTTTGTTGATGGCCTTCTGACCACTCTCACCGGCGTCAAATTCACCAGGGAAGTGGAAAAGAACGAACAACACCCATTCCTGGACATCATGGTAGAGCACAGGGCCAACGAGGAATTCCTGATGAAGGTACACAGAAAAGCCACACACACTGACCGAATACTGAATTTCAACAGTAACCTCCCCAATGCCCACAAACGAAGTTGCGTGAAAACACTATTTAAACGAGCGACAACACACTGTAGCAACTTGGAACTACGCCAAAAAGAAGAGTACCTCTATGAAGTATTTAAGGACAACAGATACCCGAACAACTGGATCCGACGATGCCTATCACACGAACAACAACAGGAAGATATTGCACGCCCTAACACACTCATCTCACTACCATACATCAAGATCATATCCGAACTGACCACAAGACTCCTACGGCCATTGTGCATCAGAGGAGCACACAAACCCACGTCAACCCTATGCCAACTTCTAACAACCAAAGACCCCTTACCCACTATGGACAGAACCAACGTGATATACAAAATTCCACGTAAGGACTATGACAAACATTACATTGGACAGACAGGAAGAAAATTGGCCACAAGAATACATGAACACCAACTAGCAACAAAAAGACATGACCAATACTCACTCGTCTCCATTTACACAGATCAGGAGAACCACCAGTTCGATTGGGATAACACCAGGATCCTAGGACAGGCCAAGCAGTGAGAAGCATGGGAATTCCTACAGGCCTGTTTCTCCATCAACAAACACATAAACTAGACCCTATATATACTCCACTGTGAAGAAAAAATGGAAATGAGATAATAAAATCCAACGGACCCCAGTGTTTAAATACCAGACAGGAAAACGCAACAGTGCTTCATCGGAGGCTGCACTGACGATGTTACCTAGCAGGGTAATGAAACGTCTGCGAACTAACCAACCACAGCATCCACAACCCAAGCTATAAATCTACTCAAGAACCTTAGGAGGAAAGATCACCTTATTATTACTTGTGTTTGTTTGGTCTCTCTTTCTTTTTGAATAAGTATGTTATATTGGCAGATTTCCATTTCTCTGTCACTTTTCCAGAATCCAAGAATTCTTAGAAGATTAAATCATTATTTTTGTAAGTAGTTCAGGTCCAGGGGACTTATCGATCTTTAGCTCCATTCATTTCCCTAGTGTCGCTTCTGTAGTGATTAGTATTTCTTCTTCCCTGCTTCTGCCCCACACAGGGATATAACTTTGTTGTGAGTCATGAACTGTTTACTTTAGCGTCTGATAATGTTTATCAACCATCTTTTCTGCTAAACATCTTTTCCAGTCAATTCCAACCAACTCTGTCTTCATTCCATTCTAATGACCCTATTTTAAATTTAGCACTATTGTTTCCGACCCAAGTTTTTTGATCTCAAACTGAATGTTAATTTCTACCATGTTTTGGTCTCTGTTACACGCAGGATAGTTTGACTCGCAGATCAAACCTGCCCCATTACCAGATTCAAAGCAACCTGAACCCTGGTTAGATCCACATCAGATCGTTCTAGGAAATGTCCTGGATATACTATTAATTATTCTTTAATTATTCTTTGTTGCTACATCTGCTAATTTGATTTTCTCAACCTACATGAAGATTAAATTCATTCATGGGTAATGTACTGCCTTTTTCACGTCTTCATTCTCTCCTGATTTCTTCACTGGGGCAATAGTCTACTCCTACCAATTATCTCCTTCCCTTGCTTTGAACATAGATCATTAGAACAGTACAGCTCAGGAACGGACCCTTCGGCCCATGATGTTGCCCCTCTCACCTTAAATGCATTCTCCCTAGTATTAGACATTTCAACTCTGGGAAAATGATTCTGACCGTCAACCCTATCTCTGCATCTCATAATTTTATAGACTTCTATCAAGTCTCCCCTCACCTGCTGCCACTCCAGAGAAAACAACCCAAGGTTTTCTAGCCTCACTTTATAGCTCATATCCTCTAACCAGGCAGCATCCTGGTAAACCTCTTCTGCACCTCTCTCCAAAGCCTCCACATCCTTCCTGTAATGTGGCAACCAGAATTGAAAGCAATACTCTTAAGTGTGGCCAATAAAGCTTCAACATGACATCCTGACTCTTGTACTCAATTTCCTGACCAATAAAAGCAAGCATGCCATACACCTTCTTTACCACCCTATCTACTTGTGTGGCCACTTTCAGGGAGCTATGGATTTGAACCCCAAGATCCTTCTGTACATCAATGCTGTTCAGAGTTCTACCATTAACTGTATACTTTTCCTTAACATTTGACCACGCAAAGTACAGCACCTCACACTTAACCTGGATTAAACTCCATCTGCCGTTTTTCTGCCCATATCTGCAACTGATCTGTATCCCGCTGTATCCTTTGATAACCTTCTACACTATCTACACCTTCACCGATATTTGTATTGTCTACAAAATTACTAACCCACCCATCTATATTTTCATCTAAGTCATTTACATATATCACAAACAACAGTGGTCCCAGAACTGATCCCTGCAGAAAACCACTAGTCACAGACCTCCCGCCTGAAAAACACTCTTCCACGATTAACCTCTGTCTACTATGGGCAAGCCAATTCTAAATCCAAGTCACCATGGATCCCATGCATCTTAATCTTCTGGATTAACCTACCACGAGGGACCTTGTCGTAAGCCTTATTAAAATTCATGTAAACAACATCCACTGCTCTACCCTCATCGGTTACCTTCTTCACCTCCTTGAAAAAGTCAATCAAGTTATTAAAGACATGACCTGCCCTGCACAAAGCCATGCTGACTGTCCCTAATTAGGCCATGCTTTTCCAAATGTGTAAATTCTATCCCTGAAAACACCGATGTGAGACTCACTAGTCTACGTTTCTTCGATTATCCCTATTTCCCTTCTTGAACAGAGGAATGACATTAGCTACTTGCTAGTCTTCCAGGACCTCTCCAGTGGCTAGTGAGGATACAAAGGTCTTTGTCAAGGCCCCAGCAATCTCCTCTCTTGCCTCTCTCATAAACCTGGGGTAGATACCATCAGGGCCTGGGGACTTATTCACCTTGGTGCTCTTCAAGAGATCCAACACCACTTCTTCCTTGATCTCAAACTGCCCTAACATATTAGCATGCTCCACACAAATCTCACGATCCTCCATATCCTTCTCCTGGGTGAATACCAATGCAAAGTACTCATTTAGGATCTCGCTGACATCCTCTGCCTCTAAGCACAAGTTCCCTCCTTTATCCTTGAGCGGTCCTACCTTCTCCCTAGTTATCCTCTTGCTTTTAGTGTATGTATAGAATGCCTCGGGATTCTCTTTAACCATACTTGCATAGATCATTTCATGGCTCCTTCTTGCTCTCCTAATTCCCTGCTTGAGTACTTGCCTGCTTTCCTTATATTCCTCATGGGCCCTGTCCAATATTAGCTTCCTAAACCTTACATGTGCTTCTTATTAACTTTTGACTAATTCACAACTTCCCTTGCTATCCAAAGGTCCCTCATCCTTCCTCCTTACTGGAACATGCCAGTCTTGAACTCTCACCAGCAGGTCTTTAAACAGTTCCCACGTATTAAATGTGGACTTGCCTGATAGCAGTTCCTTTGAATTAACACACCCTAGCTCCTGCCTAATACTGACATAATTTGCCCTCCCCCAGTTTAGTACCTTCCCCAAGGTCCTGACTTATCCTTGTTCATAGCTATCTTAAAACTTAACGAGTTGTGATCACTGTTTCTAAAATGCTGTCCCACTGAAAGGTCAGTCACTTGGCCAGGCTCATTAGACAATATAAGGTCCAGTATAGCCCCTCTTCTAGTTGGACTATCCACAGACTTTCAAGAAATCCTCTTGGACGCACTTAACAAATTCTCCCCTGTCTAAGCCTCTCGCTCGAAGGGAAGCCCAGTCAATATTGGGGAAAGTAAAAGTCACCCAGTATGGCAACTCTGTTTTCATTGCATCTTTCCATAAACTGCCTATATGTTTGTTCCTCAATCACTCGGTGGCTGTTGGGTGGCTTATAGTATAATCCTATCAGAGTGATTGCACCCATCTTATTTTTGAGCTTTACCCATATTGCCTCAGTGGATGAGCCCTCCTGCGTGTCCCCTCTGTTTAACATGCTCCCTGATTAGTAATGCAACATTTTTATCTCGTCTAAAACAATGAAACCCTGGAATGTTGAGCAGCCAGTCTTGTCCCTCTTTCATCCAAGTCTCTATGACGGTCACAACATTATAGTCCCATGTACTGATCCAGGCCCATCTGTCTTACCTTTAATATGCCTTGCATTGAAATAAACACACTTCAGCCCATTAGTACCATCATGTTCACGTACCTGTTTCTGCCTGTCTTTTCTGATTTATTGGTCCTAACATCTACCTTCCCCTCAAACCCTCTACTTGCTGACCTGCTGCTCTGGTTCTTAGACCCCTGCCACTCTAGTTTAAACCCTCCCAAGTAGCACTAGCGAACCATCCAGCAAGGATATTGGTTCCCCTCCAGTTTAGGTGCAACACATCCCTCTTGTACAGGTCACTCCTGCCCCAGAAAAGATGCCAATGATCCAAGAACCCGAAACCCTGCCCCCTGCACCAGCTCCTTAACGACACATTCATTTGTCCTATCTTTCTATTCCTTGCCTCACTAGCACGTAGCACCGGTAGTAACCCAGAGATTACTACCCTCGAGGTCCTGCTCTTCAGCCTCTTCCATAACTCCCTGTACTCACTCTGCAGGACCTCACCCTCTTTCTACCTATGTTGTTGGTACCAAGGTGCACCACAACCTCTGGCTGCTCACCCTCCCCCTTAAGAATTTCATGCAACTGCTCAGAGACATCCTTGACCCTGACACCAGGGAAGCAACACACCATCTTGGATGGTGTCATTTCTTACCTCCACCTATATAGATTCTACATCTTCCGAACCAAGATTATTTCTTGAAACTGAACTTATTCCATCTTGTCCTAACAAAGCTACCCCATCCCTGTTTCCTTCCTGCTTGTCCTTTTGAAAAGTCACACACCCTTGTGTAGTGATTGTAATGCAGTCAGCCAGGCGGACACCTTGAATAGGAGTTCCCTGACTATGGCTGTTAATCTGGTCCAATCAGGAAGCTCTGGCTGACAGATATAAACAAGAGTGTCAGATATCCTGTTCAGTTAGAGCTGGCTCTGAGGAAGCTGGATCAGTGTTAAGGACGCCATGTGTAAATAAAGGGTGACTTAGTGATGGGATACCAGCTTCTGTGGAGTTATTTCACCTTGAATTTTTAGCTCCCAGCTTTGAACTCTTAACCATTTTTCCACAATGGCTGTTAGGTCACTAACGTCAATTTTTGAAATTAATTCTGTTGTTCTGCTGTTAACTCCCTTCACCATTAATACACAGTGACAGCAATGTATACCATCTACAAGATGCACTGCAGTCGCTCACCTCTGGTTATTTCTCATTAACTCTCCACACAATGTTGTCACATTCCTAATCTCTGGCTGAATTTTATCCTGCATTGGAAAATTACATTTTGAGCTTTGCTGATGAAATCTAATTGCTATCAATTTCAGCTTCTCTCAAATGAAACAATGGCATTGAAAGGTTACAGAACCACCAGTGAATGTTAGTGTGCCAGCATAATTCAGGTTTCATTATTGCTCAATGCTCCCATCCTGACCCCCACTCTCACTCCTCTAACTCTATCACTGGTTGGCATTAGTTTGAGCTGATACCAACTACATCTAAGGTAATCTTCACCTAATGTGTCATTATTGGCGAGAAGCAGAAACGTTTGCTTTCCTGGCACCAATGTACTGAATTATACATCGGTGCCAGGAACTATACATCAGAAAGCAATTGTGGCATTTGTCCACATGCCAGTTACTGAAACACTAAAAATACCCTTTGTTCTTAGAATTATAACGGGAAATAAAATCAGATATCGTTGTCTGCACAAAGGGAGTGTGGGGGAGTGGATTAAATGTGTTACTGAGCTCAGCCTAGTATTTTTTAGCTGAGAATTTTTCTACCTGTACTTAAACATTTAACAATCGTTATAAAATATCAAATGTACAAATATAAAATGACCCTTCTGAGCTCTTCCAGCAATTTCTATTTTTGTTTCTGATTTACAGCATCTGCAGTTCTTTTGTTTTTTATAAAATGTACAACTCTTTCTTAATTAGCTCCAATCTTAAGGGACACAGTCTTCAAAATCAAGTTGACAGCATTATTCAACACAACCCCGTTCCATCAACATGATGCTGCCAACTCCTTTTGGAAAATACCAAAGGTTCCATTCATGTTAAGTAATGGACCACTTGCCAAACATAAACTGGGGTCTAAGATAACAAGGTGTAGAACTGGATGAACACAGCAGGCCAAGCAGGAAAGCTGACGTTTCGGGCCTAGACCCTTCTGCAGAAATGATCAGAAATTATCTCAGATTCTCCAGCATCTGCAGTTCCTACTATCTCATAAACTAGCGTCTGATAGTTTAAGCTGTACGCACTCCAGCCAGTTCCTAAGATGATAGATATATTGATTGGAAGGAAGGCTGGGTGATCTCATTGATGATGAGATCCTTGATTGGCACAGGTTAACAACCCCGATCAGGGAGCCCTGGCCATCTGATAATAAACAGGAGTATCAGAGAGTCTCCTCATTCTAAGTACTGGCTCTGAACTGGCTGGTCAAAGTCCATATACTGTGCACATGTAAATAAAGGATGACTTAGTGACAGGATACTGGCCTCTGTGCAGTTATTTCAAGAGTGATGAGAGAAAACAGTATACTCTTAAAGAAAATTCGCTTGCAGCAGTCATCTTTGAGTTTGGCTAAGCATTTCTGGCATCATGCCATTATTTGGAAAGCTGACTCAGTCAACCCTACTGTCGAAAATGGACCCAGTATGTTAAAAGAATGTGATATTTTTTCCGGGCAAATGACATTAGGGCAGAAGAAAAGCAATGAGTAATTCTTCTGACTGCTTGCAAGCCCACAGGATTTTCGGTTATTAGGGGCCTAACTTTTCCTGAGGCACCAGATACTAAAACCTTTCAAGAGTTGATGGAGTTGTTTAAGGAACATTACAATGCAAAACCTCCTCTAATTCGGAGACGTTATCAGTTTTATTTGGCTGTTAGAGAACCAGGGGAATCCATATTGGGATTTTTGATGAGGTTGAGATAACTGGCAGAAGCATGCGATTTTGGGGTAACCCTGAATGAGACGCTGAGAGACTGTTTGGTAAGTGGGATTAATGACATAACCATGCAGAAAAGCCTACGAGCTGAAGCCTAACTGGACTTCATGTCCTGGCTTTTATGTCTGTTCCAGAGCTTAGGTATTGCCTTGGATTGGTGAATTATTTTGGGAAATTCAGATGTAACCTGGCCTCCATCTTGGCACCCTTACACCTGCTATTGAAGGTCGGCCTTGGAAATTGTTGCATAGCCAATAAGTAGCCTGTAGGGAAGTGAAAAAGTAGCTATCGTCATCTAAAGTGTTGGCCCACTACAATCCCAAGCGAGGGATGTTGCTGACATGCGATACCTTCCATGTGGTATTGGGGTAGTGTTGGTTCACAAGTGATCCAAAGCAGAGGAATGCTTGCTAGTGCATGCTTCCTGGATATTGGCTGATGCTGAATGCAAATACGCCCAGATGAAGGAGGAAGGTTTGGCGGTCGTCTTTGGTGTGCAGAAGTTCCACTAATATCTTTATGAATGTAAATTTGTAATAGTAATGGACCATAAGAGAGAGATCTGGGTGTTCAGGTCCTGCACAGAGAGATCTGGGTGTTCAGGTCCATTGTACCCTGAAGGTGGCAACGCAAGTCGATAGAGTGGTCAAGAAGGCATAGGCATGCTTTCATTCATCGGACGGGGTATTGAGTACAAGAGTTGGCAGGTCATGTTACAGTTGTATAGGACTTTGGTTTGACCACATTTGGAATACTGCGTACAGTTCTGGTTGCCACATTACCAAAAGTATGTGGATGCTTTGGAGAGGGTGCAGAGGAGGTTCACCAGGATGTTGCCTGGTATGGAGGGCGCTAGCTATGAAGAGAGGTTGAGTAGATTAGGATTATTTACATTAGAAAGACGGAGGTTGAGGGGGGGACCTGATTGAGGTCTACAAAATCATGAGAGGTATAGATAGGGTGGATAGCAAGAAGCTTTTTCCCAGAGTGAGGGACTCAATTACTAGGGTTCACGATTTCAAGGTGAGAGGGGAAAAGTTTAAGGGAGATATGCGTGGAAAGTTCTTTACGCAGCGGGTGGTGGGTGCCTGAAACGCGTTGCCAGCGGAGATGGTAGAGGCGGGCACGATAGCGTCATTTAAGATGTATCTAGACAGATACATGAATGGGCAGGGAGCAGAGGGATACAGATCCTTGGAAAATAGGCTACAGGTTTATATAGAGGATCTGAATCAGCGCAGGCTTGGAGGGCCGAAGGGCCTGTTCCTGTGCTGTGATTTTCTTTGTTCTTTGTTCTACACCCTCTGCTAGGGCTACTTAATAAAGACAAGGGCATGCCGCCCATAGCTCCTGGTCAAATTCAGCAGTATGCTCTTACTCTCAGTGCACAAATGGAACACCATCCAAGAGGCCAGGTGGCAAATGCGGATGCCTTGAAGTGCCTCCCATTGGCAGATACTCTACTAGTGGTGCCTACCATGGAACAGTCTGTTCTGGTTTTAAACTTTCTGGTCACCGTTGACAATATCAGACTGTGGACACAAAAAGATCCCATCCTAGCAAAACTGAAACAGCTGGTGGAATCAAAACAGCCAGCACAGTCAGGACCAAAACCTCTCTGGACCCATTGAGGCCAGATCACTGTAGAGGTTGGCACATAACTACTGAGAGCAAGAGTGGTTGTCCCAAGTAAAGGTCGCTGCCAGATACTGGCTGAATTCCACCAGGATCATCCAGAGATTTCCAAAATAAAAATATTGGCAAGACTTTATGTCTGGTGGCCAGGGGATTGGATGCTGACATAGTTGCATTGATGGGGCAGTGCCCAGAGTGCCAACAAGGACAAAAATTGCCACTGGTGGTGCCCTACATTCATGGGAATGGCTGGGTAAATGCTGGAATTGGTCACACTCGACTATGTTGGTCCTTTCATGGGCTTGATGTTCTTGGTCACTGTGGATGTCCATTCAAAGTGGTTGGTTCTGCATAGAGTTCATCTGGTAAACTTAGGGATGACAACTGAAAAGCTGCGAGCATCGTTTGCAGTACACGGACTCCCAGAAGTATTGGTCACAGACAATACGACATCATTTACTAGCAAGGATTTTGAGTATTTGCCAAAGTCGAACGGTATTCCGCATTTTCAGACAACTCCATACCATCTATTGTCCAATGATCTGGCAGAAGGAGTAGTCCAAACGTTCAAGGCAGGCTTAAAGAAGTAGCCAACAGCACCACTTGATACCAAACTGTCCAAATTCCTCTTTGGTTACAGGACTACCCCTCATGCAACAACAGGATAGCTCCAGCAGAGTTGCTGATGGGGAGAAGACTCCACACAAGGTTAAACCTGATATTTCCAGATCTGGGGGAGGTTGAGGGGTGGTGTGGTTGTGGGGCAGCAGGAATACCAATGCTGGCCATGTGATCTGCTAAGTGAGAGAGACTATTTACTTCAGGGGACGAGGTTTGCTGTTGAAACCACAGAAATAGCCCTGCATGGGCATGAGGCAAGGTCAACACGAGGTCAGGTCCCATGACACACAAAGTTTGGGTAGGTGAGATGGTCCTGAGCAAACAGGTGAATTACCTGAAAGCTGCAAACAGGAGAGGAGGAAAACATAACCAGCCCCTCAAAACAGCCAGAAAGGCTGTCAGGTTCTCTCCCTGCATCTAGTGTCAAAGAAACCTCAGAGTCAGAGATGGATGCAGCCTCGATATCATTACCACTGGAAAAGGAGGAGGAAACTCTCCTGAGATGCTCTGGTCGTAAGAGACGGGCTACAGTCCAATACACTCCGCCCGTATCCGAGTGAGACTCAGAGGAACTAGACCTGCAGTGCAAATGTCCCAGTGGAAGCTACAAGTAAAACAACAGGCCTACATCACTGCACTACATCCGGGGAGGGATGTATGATCGGAAGGAGCACCAGGTGGATCTCTTGATCGGCCCAGGTTAACAGCCCCAGAGAGCCCTGGTTGACAGATAATAAACAGGAGATTCAGAGAGTTCTGAGGAAGGGTCACCAGACCTGAAACGTTAACTCTGATTTTTTCTTTGGAGATACTGCCAGACCTGGTGAGTT
The DNA here is from genome assembly GCF_021869965.1 of Rhincodon typus. Classification (NCBI taxonomy): domain Eukaryota; kingdom Metazoa; phylum Chordata; class Chondrichthyes; order Orectolobiformes; family Rhincodontidae; genus Rhincodon; species Rhincodon typus. Next base: position 30,356,331 of record NC_063363.1, on the reverse strand, counting down.
TTTCCAGCAAATTCTGGTTTTGTTCCTGATTCAGAGAGTCTCTTGATTCTAGTAGCGGGCTCTGAGCTGGCTGGTCAGAGCCCATGTACTGTACACGTGTAAACAAAGGGTGACTAGGTGATGAGATACCGGCCTCTGTGCAGATATTTCAATGGAACTGAAGAGACCTCTTTTTGGCAAATATCCAAATCATCTGTGAGCCGGGAAGGAACTGGGTTCTGAGCCCTGGAACTCACCAGCCAGATTTAACCTGACATGAGCCTCTTCGCTGCCAGAGTATGCACTGCACAGATAGGTACTCCAGAAGGTACAGCACTGCTCCTCTGGTACCCTCAAAGATAAAGATTAGCTCTGGATGCTGCAGTCCAGCTCAGAGTCACAGACATCCATGAAGAGCTGGAACTGCAGAGTTATCCATCAGAAGTTTAAACTTCTTGGCCAAGTCCCACTTAGGTCTGCAAGTCAGGACTTCCATTGGGTCTCAAATTCTATCTTCAGTCACATGTCCAGTCACTGACAACTGGAGTCTTTCTTTTAACCTGGACTGATTTCGTTACCACCTTTTGTCCATCCAAAGGCGATACTGAGAAAGCAAATTAACTTCATGTTAATTGTTTTTCACAGTATTGCACAATGGTGTGTGACTCATTCACAATATTGTAGTTACAGTATATAGGATTGAATATTTAAAAATAAACAACATCTACAGTTAAAATATATATGTATATAAAAACTATCATTATCCATCTCCTGTGAACAATTCATTATAATTATTCAGAGTTGATTTTTCAGTCAGCTGTTTAGAGACTAAAAGTCCTTATTCTTTCTTATCTCAAAAACATATTCAAATCTACCCGAAGGCATTACCACTCTATTCTAAATATGGGTTATAAAATGCAATTTGTTCATTTTTTTTTCATCAAGTCTGTAATTCAAATGAAAAATGAAGCAAGCAAATAAGGGATTTAGCTGCTCCTTGCTTACATTCACAATTGATAGAATAAAAATTTTATGCTATCACTGACTTAGGTCATTTCTCAAGGTGGGGTTTTATGAGTTTCAATGATAGTTTCATGGCACCATGGCTACGATGAGCTTTCAATTCCATCTTTTGGTGAGTGTATTATTGAAATTTAAATTCCACCAGCTGCCGTGATGGGATTTGAACCTGTAGCCTCAGATCACTAGCCTGAAGCTCTGGATTAGTAGTCCAGCAATATTACCTCTCAGATAAAGCTGCTTGATAAATGGCACGTAACATTCATGGCACAAAAATACCATGCAATGACTATCTCCAACGAGAGAATCTAACCATTGCTCCTTGATATCCAACAGCATTACCATCACTGAATCTCCCATTCTCAGTATTCTGGAGGTTACTGTTGACCAGAAACACAACTGGAGTAGCTACATAAAGACTGGGGCTACAAGAGTAGGTCAGAGGCTAGGAATCCTGCAGCAAGTAACTCACCTCCTGTCCACCATCTAAAAGACACAAGTGAGGGTGGCATGATGGCTCACAACACCAGGGACCCGGGTTCGATTTCAACCTCAAGCGACTGTGTGGAGTTTGCACATTCCTCTCATGTCTGCGTGGGTTTCCTCCGGGTGCTCTGGTTTCCTCCCACAGTCCAAAGATGTGCAAGTTCGGTGGATTGGCCCTGCTAAATTCCCCATAGTGTCCAGGGATGTGTAGGTTAAGTGGATTATCCATGGGAAATGTAGAGTTACATGGATAGGGTAGAGAGTGGGTCTGGTTGGACTGCTCTTTGGAGGGTCATAGAGTCATAGAGATGTACAGCACGGAAACAGACCCTTCGGTCCAACTTGTCCATGCAGATCAGATGTCCTAAATTAATCTAGTCCCATTTGCCAGCATTTGGTCCATATCCTTCTAAACCCTTCCTATTCATATACCCATCCAGGTGCCTTTTAACTGTTGTAATTGTACCAGCCTCCACCACTTCCTCTGGCAGCTCATTCTATACACACACACCACCCTCTGCGTGAAAATGTTACCCCTTAGGTCCCTTTTAAATCTTTCCCTCTCACTTTAAACCTATGCCCTCTGGTTTTGGACTCCCCCTACTCTGGGGAAAAGACCTTGTCTAATTCACACTATCCATGCCCCTCATGATCTCATAAACCTCTACAAGGTCACCCCTCAGCCTCTGACACTCCAGGGCAAATAGGGTCAGTGTGAACTCGGTGGGCTGAACGGCCTGCTTCCACATGTAGGGATTCTATGATTCTGAGGAGTGTGGTGCCGATTCACTCCCTTCACTTTTTACGCCAGCTGGCAGCAGGATGTACCATTTACAAAATGCACTGCAGCCACTCGCACAGCCTTCTTCAATTGCACCTTCCAAGTATGTGACCTCTAACTTCCATAAATGCAACAGTTGTGTGGGAGTACCACCGCCTGCAAGTTCCCCTCCAAGCGATGCAGCATCCTGACTTGCAACTACATTATCATTCCTTCACCGTTGCTGGGTCAAAATGCTGTAAAGGTGCTCTCTCTAGGTAGTTTAAAAAGGGATCAATTTACGTTGCATAGTCAAACATTTTCATTTCTTTTAGCCCATTGATGAAAAAAGAATCAATTTAGCTGAATTTCTTTGGGAATAAACAGAATCTGGCAAGTATTTCTTTTAACTTGAAAATCGGATATTGGGCCTTTTTTTTTCGAAAATTTTCACATTTGTGGCAACTAAGGGAGCAGTGGGATTTGATATCAATGCACATTCCTAAGTGAGTCATGACACTCGTGTTGGTTCTTCAGTATGTTAATAATCTCATCTTCGACTAATTCTCTGTCTCCTTTCCATACCGTGGTTCACACCTAGGAACAGAGAATATGGTCAGATTTCAGCAACTAGAACAGTTCTTCACTGTGTACATTCACTGCCTTCATGAAGAGGAGATATACAATGTCTAATATTTTTATCAGCATACCAGACTCTTCGAATACGTTATTCCAATGATCTAAAAAATAAAAAGAAATTAATTTTGATAAATTCCACTTGTCTGAAACTAAGTACAGAATTTAATGTAAGTGTATAAATATGCATAAATTGTATATATCATATATATATTATAGAGGTTTGCTGTCAGGTAGTGATCATTTGCTGGGCACACTCTTGTGCTCTTTTATACAGGGCCAGACGTAATCAGCAGTGATAAGATTTGGGAGATGCATGTTTTTCATTTTAACTCTGTAAATTCTTCTTAAAATCTGTTCATGGAATATGAGCATCAATGGTTGGGTGAGTGTTTATTGCCCACCCTTAACTGTCCTGGGAGAAGATAGTGGAGAGCTATTTTCTTGAACTGCTACAATCCTTGTGATTAGGGATACCTATAATACAGTTTGGAAAGAATAGGAGTGGCAATGGCCTAGTGGTATTATCACTGGACTGTTAATCCAGAGACCCAGATAATGTTCGGGGACCTGGGTTTGAATCCAGATGGTGGAATTTGAATTCAATAAAAAATATCTGGAATTGCCGAATGTTCACTATCGTCCTTTGAGGAAGGAAACTGCCATCCTTACCTGGTCTGGCCTACATGTGACTCCAGACTCACAGCAATGTGGTTGACTCTTAACTGCCTTCTGGGCAGTTAGGGATGGGCAATAAATGTGATGCCCTCATCCCATGAATGAATAAAGGGGTAAAAAAAGATTGTGGACAAATTAGGCTTTGTCTTGCTTCATGATTAACTGGTTGATGTGTTAACAAGGTTATTTATAGGTTATTTATCTGATGTGCCCACATCTGAGTTACTTTTCATGACCCCCAAGGACAGGAATGGGGAAGAGTGGGTCAGTGACAGGTATGGAGTGTTTGGATGCACAGAATTAGAATGGGAGATGCCATAAAGAGGTTTTGATTTTAGCAGATGGTAGGTGGAAGGCCAAGCTGAAGTCACATGTGGACCAGACTAGGCCCACGTGACAATTTCCAGAAAGATATGTGTCAGATGGGGAGATAGGGTCTGGGCAGGGAACAGGGATTGAGTGGTAAATAGGGACTTGGGAGGGGCATAGAGACTGGCACGGGGTGGCAGAGATAGGGATGGAAGGGTGCAGAGAAGGACTAGGGGTGTAGACACATACTGGGGATGGTAGGGGGTAGAGAGAAACAGACAAGGGGAAGTTGGGGTGGGGGATGCAGATCTGCCTGTATAGCGTGCGAGAAAACACTTTTCACTGTATCTCGGAACATGTGATAGCAATTAATTAATCAATCAATCAATTCGGTAGGAACTGCAGTTGGTGGGGGACGTGGAGGGGGGATGCAGAGATTGAAAGGACTAGGGAAGAGTGAGGAGGAGATCAGGATTCTGGAGAGAACCGGGGTGGGAAGGGGAACTGGGAGGGAGGTGGAGGTGGTGGTGTCCAGATGGTGGGGGGTGGGGAGTTGGGGAATCGAACGAGAAAGAGGGAGACAGTTTGGGGAGAGGACCTTGTAGCTCCTGGTCTCTCCTTGTCATTCCCCCTTGCCCCTGCCCCCAAACCCCCATCCTTATCTCCTGGGCTCACCTTCTCTTCCCTTTTCACTCCCCACCAACCCCATCCTGTGTCTGGCGTTCCTCTCTCCTGGTTCACCATTCCAATAAAATTCTGATAGGATTGAGTGTGTTTTTTTTCCACCCTGGCTACTGCTCATTGATCTGTATATGATGCTCAGTTTCCTGGCAAGATTGCAGAGTCTTGCACAAGATAAAATGAACAGTTTTGTCACCATAATCAGAAGCTGTGCCTTCTCAATATATGTACAGATGGAGAAAAGACCTCTTGGACCTGTCGATCTCTCAATCCAAATCCCATATACACTATGTTTGTTAAGGAAACCATTCAGTCTCCCAAAGAAGACATCGTCATACTTAGCTGGGGAAGTGAATCTCAATGAAATTTCTTTAAGAAACTGTCCACTGCTGCCTAGGAACATCAAAAGAACACCACGATATTCACCACTCTTGCTGCTCTGCTCAGTTCAACACTGATCTATCATCATATCCCAGCTGTGATCTCACAAAAGCCCCTTGCAATGATATGGAAAATCGCCCAGCTATGTCTTGTCCTGAAAAAGCAGAAAAATCAAACTTAGCCAACCACAACCTTACCAGTCTACTCTCAATCATGAGCACTGGATGGAAGGGGTCATCAACAGTGCTATCAAGTAGCACTTGATTAGCAATAAGCTGCTTACCAATGCTCAGTTTGGGTTCTGTTAGGCCAGCAGATCCTGACATCATTGCATCCTTTGTTCAAACATGAACAAAAATGACTGAACTGCAGAGTTGAGGCAAGAGTAACTGCCTTTGACATAAAGGCACAGAATCCCTACAGTGTGGAAACAGGCCAATCAGCCCAACAAGTCTATACTGCTCTTCCAAACAGCATCCCACTCAGACCCATCCCCTACCCTTTCCCTGTAACTCTGCATTTCCTATGGCTAATCCAATTAACTTACACATCCCTGTATGGAATGTATGGAAACACCCATCTAAGTTCCCCTCTAAGCCACACACACTTTAATGGTTTCCCTGATCTGTTGTTGGATCAAAATTCTGGAAATCCCTTCTGAACAGCAATGTGAGTGTTTCCAAAGCCTAAGGACTACAGTAGTTCAAGAAGAAAGTGCACCACCATCTTCTCAAGGGCAAGCAAGGATGAGCAATAAATGCTGGTCTAGCTAGTGATGCCCACATCCCATAAATGAATAAAATCACTACCCTGGCTATTTTTGAGTTCTGAGGAAGGATCACCAGACCCAAAATGATTTTTCTTCACAGATGCAGCCAGACTGCTGAGTTTTTCCAACAACTTCTGTTTTTGTTCCTATCTTTCATACCATTAGACTGCTTTGTGAGTCAATACTAGAGTCAACAGCAAACAGGGGAAAACCCTTCTGCTGTTTGTAGTCGTACTTAGCACACAGACAGATGGTTGTGGGTTTTGGAGGCTAACCATTTCATTCCTAGGGCATCATTAAGGGGCAATGACTGCTTTGTTCATCAAAAGTATATCTAACGTCTGCTCTAAAATTTTCAACGAGCCTGCCTTAGCCATTTTGTTACTCTGACAGAAAGAAAATTCCCCACCTCTGTGTTAAATTTTACACTGTGTGCCCTAGTTCCAGTTTCTCTCTCAAGGGGAAATATCCTTCAGGGCCAAGTTCCCTTAACCAATGGCTAAGCATCACCTACCTTGTTGCACATCCCACATGGATTTGTAACCTCAATATAGTTTTAAAACATTTATCAATGGGAATACATTGGCAGTTTTTGGATAGTTTAGATTACTGTTATAAATGCCTGAGTAGACCACTTGAATGTGTGTTCTGGTATCAAATACAATTTTTTCCCCACTTTTTTATTTCACAGTGACCTCTGAATGAACAGTGATCTTGCTACTAGTCAAGACTGACAACCCACACCATCACGTGGTTATTTTCAATTACTTTTCAAGAAAAGAAATACTAAATTTACATAGCATTCCTTTTCATTCTCAGAATAGCCCAAAGCACACCTCAGCTAATCAGTTAGTGTTGTAATGCACGCACAGCATCTTATTGATGCACAGAAAGATCCCACTAACATCAATGAGACATTGATCAAAGTTGGTTTTAGTGATGTTGTTTAATATTGCCAAGTAGAAGCTAGGAAGCTGGTAGAACTACCCTCCACGCACCCCCCCCCCCCCAACAAATAGTATCAAAGGAGTCTTTTAAGCCCATCTGAGTGGAAAAAATGAGATTCCTTTAACATTTCAGCAAAAACTGCAGCACTGGGTCACATAACCAATACTGCACCAAGATGTCAGCTGGGATTAGGTTTCCAAATCTCTACAGTGCACCTTGAATTCATGGCCTTCCAGTTGAAGGGTGTCCTGAAGTTGTGAAAGGATGTTACATAAACTCAGTCTGTGTTTCTTTGCTATTCTAATGCACTCATTTCCATTTTCCACAAGCAGTATCATGTCTGAGTGTGATTACTAATTTAATTAGGGCAGGCTGTGTGTTGTGACTGAAAGACAGGAGACATACCCAAGTCAAATCTCCTTGATCCCCTAATCTCACCTGATTGGAATCAGAATTCAAATCCTACCCAAAAGGTGTTTAATTCACCACAAATCCAAAAATCATGTCAATAAATGTGTTCCTATATCCCAGGATTATCAGCTATTTCAGTCTAATCTGTTACTTAGGAATTCTGTATGCTAATTCCCTGCTGGTATCTGTCCATATTCATCTTCTGAACACAGTGCATTATGTCTCACTGCCTCAGTCTAAGGGTTTTGAAGGTTTTGTCAGTCTGTTTATTTTACAATTGTCTCACCAACTGTGCGGTGTAACTGCCCATGATGTCATCAGAAACAGATGTAAGTGTTGTACTCACTTAATTAAAAACCTCAGAACCATTACGAATGTCTTCATATTGTCCCTGCAATTATTAGTGAACAGGATATTAACAGCTTGAACAGTATACGAAAAATAATTGCACTTTTCATTGGTTAAACAACAGTACTAGGAAACTACTTTCTTTATTACCAGGGATTCTTTATTACAAGGGAGTTCCGCTCTTGCCAATGTCACGAGCCGAAACACCAACACGAGGTACAAGGAATGATTGCAAAATCCTTGGGTTTTCAGCTTTGAAAATGGATAACTTAGAGGAAAAAGTCTACAGATACATAATCAAACATAATAACCACTCTACAGATTACCAAGTAGAAACAGTCCACAGATATGTAACCAAATAGAAAAACATCAGCTGTGATGCTGCTTTGTAAATAGTCCTGGCATTTCACTGAATTAGTCGACAGGAAGTTCATAGATACTGTTCAAACAGGAAGAGGTTTCGTCTTAGTGCAGAACAGTAAAAGTAGAGAAAAGGGATATATTTTCAAAGTGCAGAAGAAAATTTAGGAACCTTTCTTCGCTTGTCATGATCTACATGTAGAATAGATTTAGGAAATGGGTAAAATAGCCAATTTGCTGTTGGACACTTCAGTGATAGTCCTGGGGTTTGGTAGTAGGTGTTTTCAGGATGAAGGAATATATTTCAAACCTAAGCCACTTTGATGTGATACGAGAAAGCACCTCTTCACAAAGGCTACTGGAAACCTGGAAAGTTTCACCCCACACATTGCCTGCACCCCAAGGAAAGTTCTAAGACTAATTTTAAAATGCGACATCGAGCAATTTTTATTAGCTGAGAACATCAAGGATAAAACAACGGTTAGTTTAAAAAAATGGAGTTATAAGTTGCCAATGTACTGTACCAGTTAATCAGCTCTGTACTCTTATTAGCTTTACTCAAGTTATATCTGGTAATCACTCAGAGCAAACATTGTTTAATGTTAGTTACACCAAGGTAGACAAGAGCTTTTCATTCCTCTTCTACTATGTCATATTCACAGTACCATCATTCGCAAGGCCTTTACAACCCATGGGTTGGGCCAGAAGTGAAGAGAGATATCAGTTTGAACTATTTGCTCCTGCATCCCCTTAAAAGGGCAAAATATTAGAATGGTTGGCTTTGTGCAGGGAGAAACATTACTGACCATGGTTAGTGCTAACAGTCTAAACAGTGAAGATCACCTCACTCAAAGTTAGATAGAGTTTTGCAGTTGGCAAGTGACAAGACCCACCAAATATTTGCTGGTGGGCACTTTCAGCCCCACAATTAGACAGGAATAAAATAAATGTAAGTGGCACAATTCTAATACTTACTGAACCAGCACTGAAGGGTTCTGCTGCTCAGTTTCTTGCTTAATATGATTCCTGAATCAAAATAGAAAGTCTTTTTATTTAAAAATAAAAGAGATGTGCCATAAAATATAAACCAAAGAACTGGGAGTCAGTCATGGATCTGTTGTAAGGGATAAGTTAAACACGACTAGGAACTACTTACCTTATTGTAGAGCGACTCAGTTGAATCGGGAGTTGACTTGCCTTCCAATTATCCTTGCTGACCCTTCCATCACAAAACCATCCAATTCCTACAGAACCGGTTCAAAGGTAGATGACAGAGAGCAGTGGTGGTGGGTTACTTTTCAGACTCAAGTCTTGTGACCAGTGGTGTGCCACAAGGAGTGGTGCTGGGTCCACTGCTTTTTGTCATTTATATAAATGATTTGGATGTAAACATAGGAGGTACAGTCAGTAAGTTTGCAGATGACACTAAAATTGGAGGTATAGTGGACAGTGAAGAAAGTTACCTCAGAGTACAATGGGATCTTGATCAGATGGACCAATGGGCCAAGGAATGGCAGATAGAATTTAATTTAGATAAATGTGAGGTGCTGCAATTTGGAAAGGCAAATCAGACCAGGACTCGTATACTTTAATGGTAAGGTCCTGGGGAGTGTTGCTGAACATAGCGACCTTAGAGTGCAGGTTCATAGTTCCTTGAAAGTGAAGTAGGCAAATGATATGCTTGCCTTTATTGGTCAGTGCATTGAGTATAAGTGTTGGGAGGTCATGTTGCTGCTGTACAGGACATTGGTAGGCCACTATTGGAATACTGCGTGCAATTCTGGTCTCCCTGCTACAGGAAGGATGCTGTGAAACTAGAAAGGGTTCAGAAAAGATTTACAAGAATGTTGCCAGGGTTGGAAGGTTTAAGCTATATGGAGAGGCTGAACAGGCTGGGGCTATTTTCTCTGGAACGTCGGAGGCTAAGGGGTGACCTTGTAGACGTTTATAAAATCATGAGGGGCATAGATGGAGTAAATAGGCAAAATCATTTCTCCAGAGTGGGGGAGTCCAAAACTAGAGGCCACAGGTTTAAGGTGAGATGGGAAAGATATAAAAGGGACCTAAGGGGCAACTTTTTCACACAGAGGGTGGTGCGTATATGGAACGAGCTGCCAGAGAAAGTGGTGGAGGCTGGTACGATTATAACATTTAAAAGGCACTTGGACGGGTATATGAATAGGAAGGGGTTAGAGGGATATGGACCAAATGCTGGCAAATGGGATTAGATTTATACAGGATTTCTGATCGGCATTGACGAGTAGGACCGATGGGTCTGTTTCTGTGCTGTATATTTCTACGAATGTATGAATTGACATCTTGATCAAAACTAAGAAAATCTACAACAGCCCATCCCTACTTTGGTAGTTTTCCATAATTGTGCTGTTTCCATTAGCATTTCATTCAACTAGTACCAGGTTAGACATGGGAGCAGGAAAGGGGTTCTGGGGGCAAGCGATGGCCTAGTGGTATTATCGCTGGACAGTTAATCCAGAGACCCAGATAATGTTCTGGGAACCTGGGTTCGAATCCCGCCACGGCATTTGGTGGAATTTGAATTCAATAAAATATCTGGAATTAACAATCTAATGCTGACCATGAATCCACTAGTTCACTAGTGTCCTTTAGGGAAGGAAACTGCCATCCTCACCTGGTCTGGGCTACATGTGACTCCAGACCCACAGCAATGTGGTTGATTCTGAAATGCCTTCTAGGCAATTAGGGATGGGCAATAAATGCTGCCTAGCTAGTGACGCCCTCATCCCGTGAATGAATAAAGGAAAAAAAAGTGACAGGCAACTATCCTTGCTCTGATGAAGAGTTGTTTAGATTCAAAACGTTAGTTGCTTTCTGTCCATGGATGCTACCTGACCCACTGTGATCTCCAGCCATCTTTTGTTTTCAGTATCCTTGCTGCACATTAGCTCTAAATATGTGAAAAGCCTGACTTTTATAAGATTCCACAACTGCCTGAGCACAGCATAACATGGGAAATGGGATTTGGATGTGATTTGTTAGTCATTGTAACTGGGCTGATTTCAGACATTATGCAACTTTGACTATTCCAGTCTGCTCTCCCGCATTCTACCCTTCATAAACTTGGGGTCATTAAAAAATTTGCTGCCCATGTCTTAATTCACATGACAGTCTTGTTCAACTATGACCCCTGTGCTTGCTGACCTACACTGGCTTCTAGTCAAAAGATGTCTTCATTTTAAAATTTGGGCATTAACTTTGGAATAGCAGGAGTTCCCACCATTATAAAGACTTTTCACCTCATCACAGGTCGAGGACATTAATGTGCCATTGACAAACTTCACTGGCCTCCACCAGGAGTTTGGCCAAGTAGTGGGGGATGTTTAACAATGTCTGGCCTCAGAGACTGATGGTGTCCATGTCGTTAAGAAAAGTCATGGTGCATATGAAAGGCAATAAATCATAGCAGTTGAGCTTGTTTACAGTATACCTGCATGTACACAGCATTGCCAGTGGAATATGCGATGGGGTGGGGAAGCGGGAGGACTACAAATAATGAGACACGGAACAGCACATTCCTACCCTAATTTCCATCTCTACAACACAGTTCCACTGAAAATAAATTCTAAATCAAAGGTGAGATTTTCTTGTTAAATATAATCATTATTCAAATTGCTGTACCTTGACTGAGCCCCCTCTTCATCAGAAGAACTTTCCTACGGAATAAAGTGTAAATTATGAACTTACAAATGAGAAATTATTATAATCAACATTGCAATAGGCTTGTGTGGCCTGCTCAGTGCACTTAGCTCTGCAACTTAAAACTGATGCTCCATGACTTAAAAGCAAATCTATACAGTCACAGTGTCACTAGGCTGTTGGACCAGAGACATTCCAACTGAGTTCTGCCCACATGGTGCCAGCACATGAGACACATTTCAGAAGACAGCTCCACTGCAAAGTCCAGTGAAAGCGACTTTGTGCTGGGTACCAGCTACATTTGAAAAGATTAGGAGGGCGGGTGCAGTTGAGCAGATTTTGTACAATGAGGTGTACAAAAGCAATAGGTTTTATATTACTCCTAATTTTTATATCCATTCAAAATGTTTTTATTGTTTATGGGGGTATGTGCATGACTGGATAACTGGCAACTATTGCCCATTTCTAACTGCCCTTGAGAAGCATGGTAGTGATCTGTTTTCTTGATCTGTTAGGAAGGAAGTGATGCTGAGATTTTGACCCAGTGACAGTGAAGGAATGGTGATATATTTCCAAGCCAGGTTGGTAGCATGGAGGTGAACCTAGAATCAGAGTTTTACAGCACAGAAGAGTCCATTGCGCCATCAAGCACCTACCTTCGAGTCCCATTTTGCAGTGCTTAGCCCAGAGTCTTGTACACTACAGCATTCCGAGTGATCATCTCAATGTCTTGAGGGTTCCTGCCCCTACCCACTCTTGCAGGCAGTGAGTTCCACATACCCACAATGTTCTGAGTGATAATTTGTTTCTCAAATCCCCTCTAAACCTCCTGCTCTTTACCTTAAAACTGTACATGCTCCAACCCCACCCTTATCCCAGTTATTATCCTCACTACTGAGGAGAAAATATTTCTCGCTGTCTATGCCCCTCAGAACTTATACACCTCTATCAGATTCTCCCTCAGCATTCTCTGCTGTAAGGCAAACAATCTAATTAATCTCTTTTCATAATCGAGTTGCTCCAACCCAGGCAGCATCCTGGTCAATCTCCTCTGCACCTACCCTATTGCGATCACATCCTTCTTATAGTGTGGTGATCACAACTGCACACCAAACTTTATAAACAGCATCATCATAATCTCCCTGCTCTTGTATTCAATATCTCAACTAATAAAGGCACGTATCCCATATGCCTTCTTAACCCCTTTATCTCCCTGTCCAACTGCCTTCAAGGATCTATGGACATGCTCAAGAAGGTCCCTCTGATCTTCTGTACTTCCTAGGGTCCTACCTTTCAACAGTTACTCCCTTGCCTTGTTGGTCCTCCCAAAATGTACCACCTCTAACTTTGCAGATTAAATTCCGTTTGTTCACTGCTCTGCTCATCTTACTAGACCACTTATATTGTCCTCTACTCTAAGGCTTTCCTCTTTGGTATCTACCACACCATTATTGTTTGTGTCATCTGTGAACTGATAAAGCCTCCAACATTGGTGTTTAGTTTATTAATATGCACTGCAAACAACAAGGGGTTCAGCACTGAACCCTGTGTATGTCACTGGACTCAAGAACTTCCAGGCACAAGCACAACCTTCAACCATAACCCTCTGCCTCCTGCCATTAAGCCAATTTTAGAAACAATTTGAAAAACCGTCTTGGATCCCATTGGCCCTTACCTTCTTGACTAGTCTCCCAGGTGAGATCTTGTTAAAAGCATTACTAAACTGCACCACTGTACTACCCTCATCCACACACCTAGGCACCTCTTCGAAGAACTCTAATTTGCTAGTGTCGGTATATCCATTCATCTGATCATTCAGCACAAAAGGAAGCCAACAGCCTATTGTTCCTATGGTAATTGCTTGAAGGAGTGACCTGATCAGTCCCATCTTCACATGGAAAATACCCTCTATCGCGTTGCATGGCATTATTATTGTGCTAAATGGGACAGACTTCAAACAGTTATCGCAACTCAAGATGGGCATCCATGAGGCACTGTGGGCCATCAACAGCAGCAGAATTGTACTCCAGCATAATCTGCAACCTTATAGTCCAGCATATCCCCCACTCAACTATTACTATCAAGCCAGGGTGTCAACGTGGTGAAGCTACCAAACAGGACTACTTGCATGCCAAACAGCATAAGCAGCAAGTGGCAGACAGAGCTAAGTGATCAAACAACCAACAGATCAGATCTAAGCTCTGCAGTCCTGCCACATCTAGTTGTGAATGGTGGTGGACAATTAAACAACTCACTGGAAAAGGATGCTCCACAAATATCCCCATCTTCAATGATGGAAGAGCTCAATACATCAGTGCAAAAGACAAAGCTGAAGCATTTGCAGCAATCTTCAGCCAGAAGTGCCGAGTGGATGATCCATTTCAGCCTCCTCCAGTGGTCCCCAGCATCTCAGATGCCAGTCTTCAGCAGCTATGGATCCTGACAACATTCTGGCAATATTACTGAAGACTTTTGCTCCAGAACTTGCCGCTCCCCTTACTGTGCCAGTACAGTTACAACATGGGTATGTACCTGACAATGTGAAAAATTGCCTAGGTATGTCCTGTACACAAAGCAGGACAATTTCAACAAAAGAGCTGAATTCCAGATGTAAGGTGAGAGTGACAGCCCTTGACACCAAGGCCACATTCTACTGAGTGTGGCATCAAGGAGCCCTAGCAAAACTAGAATCAATGGGTATCAGGGGCAAATTCTCCGGTGGTTGGAGTCATACCTGGCCATAGGAAGATGGTTGCAGTTGTTGAACGTCAGTCATCTCAGCTCCAGGACATCTCTGCAGGAATTCCTCAGGATAGTGTCCTAGGTCCAACCATCTTCAGCTGCTTCATCAATGACCTTCCCTCCAACATTAAGTAGGGAGCGGGGATGTTCAATGATTGCATAACATTCAGCACCATTCGTGACTCCACAGGTACTAAAGCCCTACATGTTCAAATGCAACAAAACCTGGACAGTATCCAGGCTTGGGCTGACAAGTGGCAAGTGACATTCGCACCACACAAATGTCGGACAATGACTCTCTCCAACAGGAGACAATCTACTACTGTCTAAGGGTATTGTCGTCCACCTGCAGGATATGGACTGCAAAGGTTCAAGAAGACAGCTTACCACCACTCAAGGGCAACTAGGAATGGCTAATAAATGCTGGTCAGCTGGTGACCCCAATGAGTGAATAAGTAACGAAAAAATTAAGGAGGTAATAGCAGACTTAGAAAATCTTAATGCAGAGTCAATCTGGTTTTGTGAAAAGAAAACCATGTTCTGTGAGGAAATAACAAACAATATAAATAAAGTGAATTTGAGGACATGGTTAACTTGAATTTCCAAAATGCATTTGACAAGGTGCCACATCAGAGATTACCACACAAAATAAGGGCTAGTTGGTGAGTTGTAACAGGTAGAATGCCACAGGGATCAGTGCTGGGACTTCAATAGTTACAACCTGTAACAGTGACTTTGTTGAAGGAACTGAATGTATGGCATGCCAACGACACATTGGCCAATGACACAAAGAGGCAGGCAAGTAAGTTTTGAGGAGGAACATAACTTATTTATATCCCTTTGCAGACTCCTTAACTTAGCTGCCCACTTTAATATGAGTAATAGTGAATAAGTGTATGATTTAAATGAAAGAGATTGCCGGATTCTGTGGTACAGAGGAATCTAGGTGTCCTGTTAATGAGTCACAAAATGCTACTGTGTAGGTCCAGCAAGGGATGAGAAGGCAAGTGGCAAGCAGAATGGAATACAATAATAAGGAGGTCTTGCTACATTTGTACAGGAGGTTGGTGAGACCATAAGGAGTGTTTTGTAGAGTTCTGGCCTCCTTACTTCAGAAAATATATCACTGCATTAGACATTCAGCTGTCTTGAATGAGGGAACAATCCTCTGGGGAATGGTAGGACAGGTTAGTATGTTGGAATTTTTTTAAAAAATGAAATGAAATTTGATCTGATTGAAACATAAGATCTTGAAGGGACTTAACAGGGAGGGAGGACAGGAGTGGGGACAGTTGTGTCCAGGAGTATATACCATTGTGGGAGATGCTAAAACAAGTACTTAAATTTATTGATTTAAATGTATTTAAATTTAAAAAGGGGTCTCCCATTCAGGACTGAAATGAGGAGGTGCTTTTTCTGAGTGTGAGTTTGTGGAATTTTCTACCCCAGAAACAGTGGAGGCAGTGCCATTGGAAACCTTTCACTGTTCTTCCCCCACATTTTGTTTGAACCTGTTGGCTTTGCTATCAGCAGAGCTGACCTACTTTCTCTTACTCAAACCTACTATTCACACCTATTTTACATCTCAGCCTTTCTTTTACCACCATTAGCACACCCCTTATCACCCTCGCCACCTGTTCTACTTGCTCCGCATCCCCCTTTGTCAAAAGCATAAAAAACAATCATTTTCTCATCCTGTTCAGTTCTGAAGAGGAATCATATTGGACTTTGTTATTGACAAGGTTGAGATTTGAAAAATAAATTTGAGGCTGGATGAGCCATGACGTTATCAAATCACTGAGCAGAGCGAGCTCAACAGGCTGAATGGCCTATCATGCTCCTGATTCATATCTTTGTTTGTGTGTGTATGTGTGTGTGTATATATATATATATATATAGTTGATTTTAGGAAAGCCATCTTTACTCAGCCTGGGCCTAATGGTGACTCCATCCCATACTGACATGGTTGACTTTCAAATTATTAACGTATTACACAAGTTGTGATTCAAGAAGGTCCCCGATCACCATCTCAGGGCAATTAAACAGCAATCTTGTCAGTGACCTTTACATCCTGAGGCATAAATCTGCTCACTTTTAGTCACACTCGCATTTATGATTCAAATATCAGTGAAAAGATGATAAACTACCCCATCCCAGTTTATCAAGGCGATAATCTTGGGTTTAAATTAACCTGAAAAAGGTTTGAGAAGAAAGATTTAGAGTGAGAGACGAGTTATTCAATTCCAACTTTGCTGTGCTACACTAAGAAGAGGTGATTGTACCTAGGAGGGAGCAGAAGAAATTTAAAGTAAATTTTGAAGAAGCTAATCAGAAAATAAAAATGAAACTTACTGAACAGGTCACCGGAAGGCCATTCTCCTCTTCTTTCATGGTGCTCTGCTTTATATAAAAAGAACAGGACCAGTAAAATAAATTGATTTATGCCAAAAATCCATGCTTTCATATCTATGGTGCAACAGTTACGAAAACAGCTGGAGGTGACTTGGGTGGTGAAATATGAGGGAAAAAAAAAATGACAAAATGCTCAAGCAAGCTTGTAAACTAGAAGATCCAGTCATCCATTATCATAACAAGGCACAATAGCAGGAGATGGTGTAGCACCATGTAGGCCAGACTATTATAGTGATAAATAAAATGTTTAATCAATTAGTGGCAAAAATGGAATCATGAGAGATTCATTCTGGTTTCAGCACAGGATACAGCAGGCCTAGGTGGTTACCGATAACAGTACACATATTTCTCAGCTGTCAAATTTGGACTGTGGAGAAGAGTGAAGTAAAATGAGAAATTACAAACTGCAACATTTATTCATAAATACCTCAGAAAGACAATGAGCAAGAAATATATGGCATTGTAATGTTGAGGTTGGTTGGCTCGCTGAGCTGGTTTGTTGTTCCGAAGACGTTTCGTTGCCGTGCTTGGTAACATCCTCAGTGCAGCCTCCGATGAAGCGTCCGTGTGTTTTCCCGCCTGGTTTTTAAACTCTGGGGTCTGTTGCGATGGATTGCCTCACTTCCGGATTTCCTCCGTAGTGGAATGTATATGCGGTCGAGTTCAATGTGTTTATTAATAGCATGCTTCGTGGAGTGCCATGCTTCTGGGAATTCTTGTGCCTGTCTCTGCCTAGCCTGTCCCAGGATCTTGGTGTTGTCCCAGTCGAAGTGGTGGTTCTCCTTGTCCATGTGGATTGAGATGAGTGAGTATTGGTCGTGTCTTTTTGTAGCCAGTTGGTGTTCACGTACTCTTGTTGTTAGTTTCCTTCCTGTTTGTCCGATGTAGTGTTTCTCGCAGTCTCTGCAGGGGATCTTGTCGATGGCATTGGTCCTGTCCATGGCAGGGAGTGGGTCTTTAGTTTGGGTGAGCAGTTGTCGTAGGGTTGATGTGGGCTTATGTGCCACTCTGATGCCCAGCGGTCATAGGAGTCTTGTGGTGAGTTCCTGATGTAGGGTAGTGTGGTGAGTGTGTCGGGGCGTGTAGAATCTTTCTAATGCTGTTCCTGTAGGCATCTCCTGACCCAGTTCGTTGGATATCCATTATCCTTGAACACTTGGAAGAGGTATTCCTCCTCCTCTTGGTGTAGTTCCATGTTGCTGCAGTGTGTTGTTGCCCTTTTAAATAGTGTTTGCACGCAGCTTGGTTTGTGTGTGCTGGGATGGTTACTATTGAAGTTCAATACCTGGTCTGTGTGTGTGGCTTTTCGGCAGTTCCCCATTTGTCTTGCGCTCTACCATGACGTCCAGGAATGGGAGTTGTTTGTTCTTTTCCTCCTCTCTGGTGAATTTTATTCCGGTGAGGGTGTTGTTTATGAGTTTGTGTGTCTCTTCTAATTTGGTCCGTTTAATGATGACAAAGGTGTCGTCTACGTAGCGTACCCATAGTTTAGGTTGGATTTGCGGAAGGGCAGTCCTTTCCAGTCTTTGCATCACTGCTTCTGCTATGAGTCCAGAGATAGGCGGTCCCATGGGTGTCCCGTTGATTTGCTCGTATGTTTGGCCGTTGAAGGTGAAATGGGTGTTCAGGCATAGGTCCAGTAGTTTAAGCATGTTGTCCTTGGAGATGGTTTCACTGGGGTCGTGTTCTTGTTCAAGTAGTGTTGTCATTGTTTCCCTTGCTAGTGGTATGTCTATTGATGTGAATAGGGCGGTGACATCAAACGATATCATGGTCTCTTCGTCCTCTGTCTTTATATCTTCGATCGAGTAGAGGAATTCTTGGGCTGAGTGGATGGAGTGGGGTGATTTGTTGACTAGGTGCTTGAGTCTTCTTTGTAGTTCTCTGGCTAATCTGTGCGATGGAGTGCCTGGTAGGGAGACTATGGGTCTGAGGGGGACTTCCGGCTTGTGCACTTTAGGGAGGCCGTAGAATCAGGGTGTGTTGGTTCCTTCGGGTCTCATTCTTAAGAAGTCTGTTTTGTTGATCTGTCCTGTTGTTTAAGTCTTTGTAGCGTGTATAGGAGTTTGTTGCCTAGTTGTGGTGTCAGGTCAGTTTGTACTGGTCGGTATGTGTTCTCGTCGGCGAGCAGTGCTTTGGAGATGTAGTCCTTTTTATTCATTATCACTGTTGTGCGCCCTTTGTCTGCAGGTAGTATAGTGATGTTTTTGTCCTTCTTTAATCTGTCCAGGGCTTGTCTTTCCCGTGTGTTGAGCTCCCTCTTTCTGGTTAGTGTCGGGACCATCGCACAGATTAGCCAGAGAACTACAAAGAAGACTCAAGCACCTAGTCAACAAATCACCCCACTCCATCCACTCAGCCCACGAATTCCTCAACTCGATCAAAGACATAAAGACAGAGGACGAAGAGACCATGATATCGTTTGATGTCACCGCCCTATGCACATCAATAGACATATCACTAGCAAGAGAAACAATGACAACACTACTTGAACAAGAACACGACCCCAGTGAAACCATCTCCAAGGACAACATGCTTAAACTACTGGACCTATGCCTGACCACCCATTTCACCTTCAACGGCCAAACATACGAGCAAATCAACGGGACACCCATGGGATCGACTATCTCTGGACTCATAGAAGAAGCAATGATGCAAAGACTGGAAAGGACTGCCCTTCCGCAAATCCAACCTAAACTATGGATACGCTACATAGACGACACCTTTGTCATCATTAAACGGACCAAATTAGAAGAGACACACAAACTCATAAACAACACCCTCACCGGAATAAAATTCACCAGAGAGGAGGAAAAGCACAAACAACTCCCATTCCTGGACGTCATGGTAGAGCGCAAGACGAATGGGGAACTGCAAACAAAAGTACACCAAAAAGCCACACACGCAGACCAGGTATTGAACTTCAATAGTAACCATCCCAGCACACACAAATGAAGCTGCGTGCGAACACTATTTAGAAGGGCAACAACACACTGAAGCAACATGGAACTACGCCAAAAGGAAGAAGAATACCTCTTCCAAGTGTTCAAGGATAATGGATATCCAACGAACTGGGTCAGGAGATGCCTACAGGAACAGCATCAAAAAGATTCTACACCACCCGACACATTCATCACACTACCTTACATCAGGAACACGTCAGAACTCACCACAAGACTCCTATGACCGCTGGGCATCAGAGTGGCACACAAGCCCACATCAACCCTATGACAAGTGCTCACCCGAACTAAAGACCCACTCCCCGCCATGGACAGGACCAATGTCATCGACAAGATCCCCTGCTGAGACTGCAAGAAACGCTACATCGGACAAACAGGAAGGAAACTAACAACAAGAGTACATGAACACCAACTGGCTACAAAAAGACACGACCAATACTCACTCATCTCAATCCACATGGACAAGGAGAACCACCACTTCGACTGGGACAACACCAAGGTGCTGGGACAGGCTAGACAGAGACAAGCATGAGAATTCCTGGAAGCATGGCACTCCACGAAACATGCTATTAATAAGCACATTGAACTCGACCCTATATACATTCCACTACGAAGGAAAACCGGAAGTGAGGCAATCCATCTCAACGGACCCCAGAGTTTAAAAACCAGGCGGGAAAACACACTGACGCTTCATCAGAGGCTACACTGAGGATGTTACCCAGCATGGTAACGAAACGTCTGCGGAACAACAAACCAGCTCGGTGAGCCAAGCAACCTCAACGCCCACAACCCGAGCCACAGATCTACTCCAAAACCTAAATGGCATCGTAATCTTAACTGAACAACATGACTGCCACGTATCTACAAAGGAGATCAATTGTTCCGACAACCAATCATTGAGTCCATCATACAGAATTAAGAGAAATAAACTGTTTCCTCTGTCAGAAGAGTTCAGGCACGAGTCAGGAGGCACTGTTTCATGTAACATAGCGACAGTCTGGACTTCTCTCTCCCAAAAGGCTGCTGAGCTTGGGGAGTCACTTGGAAATTCCAATTTCTCAGTTTTTGTTTAGACAACTGTACCAAAGATTGTCAAACTGAGTCTGGAAGATGGTGAGAACTGTGATCTGATTGAAGGCGGAACAGGCTTGAGGGGCCGAACGGCTTCCTCATATTCCTTGTACATTGGGTCTCACTGTTCAAAATGTTATTACCAGGGAAGGTCAAGGACCACCACTGAGCAGCTCCAGCTCCCCATTAAAACAGGTGGAAGCTGTAGAAAGAGCGATTAGGGATGTAAAGGGTTCTTCGACTGTCTCCCTCCCTTTACAGAAGCATATGACTGTGGGCGCTGATGCTCAGATCAAAGTAGAGGAGGCCAAGTCTATACGGTGGAATTGCCCATTTACGAAGAGATTTACACATGCAGGAACTTTGCATGAGAAGGAAGAAATCAGTTTTAATGAATATCTTCACAGTAGTGAGATTTGGGGAAGGAATTACAAGCTAAGCATTTCAAAGAGTGGCTGCCAATGGTGGAGTGATAATAAAATCAGGGATCCATAAGCAGGCCAGAGGAAAAAAAATTAGAAGGTGCTTTCCCATTCACATAAAAATAAGCATTTTCCAATTCAAAAAAAATGAGGCCAGAAATCTAAAAGGTTTCTAGGACAATAAAAGGCTAGAGAGATAGAGAGGGATGACATAATGGAGTTTGAAAAAAATGTGTATGGTGAGGCAGTGTCAGATTGTGAGCTAGTGAAAGTCAGCAAGTGTGGGTTGAATGAATGAGATGATGATCAAGGACTTACAGGCAGCAAACGTTTTGATGTGTACTAGTTAATGGAAGTGGAAAATGAGAGGTCAGCCCAGACAGATTGGAATAGTCAATTCTAGAAGTCACGGGTAAACATTTCAGAGGCGGATGAATTGAGACAACAGACAGAATTGAGAATCACACAATGTCATGGAGGTTGATGTGTGCCAGCTTGATGATAGTGTGTGATCTGAAACTCAACTCAATATTAAAAATAAGATCGGAACCATTTCTCAGCTTAAGTCAGTGGTCACAATTCTGGTCTTACACTTAACCTGGAGTTGAGCACAAGTCCAACCTATTCAATCTCTCCTCATAAGAAAATCACTCATACCCATGATCATCCTAGTGTCTACCCAACCACCTATTTCACTAATCCATCTTTCTGCAATTCTTTGTAGTCCTCTTCATTGTTTGTTAACCTCCTCCTCATTTGGATGGTAAGTAAATCCAGATCCGTTCCTAAAGTGTAAGTCTGACTTATCTGTAGATGGTTGAAAGCACTAACATGGGCGTAATATTGGCTGAGAGATCATCAATTCTTCAAACCGTTTCCTGTAAAAGCAGTACATTTTTACTGTAGTTTCCCCTCTGCCACCTAGTATTCTATCCATATTACCTCACCTCCTTTGATGCCATTTATGACTCATTTACTATTTAATGCATTTCATGACATTTTATTGAATGCTATCTCAAAGTTCAAGTACAATACATGTACTGCAATTAATCACTTATTAAAAAAGTATTGTAAACAATATTGCACAATAATTTGTGCCAAGGACGGCACGGTGGCTCAGTGGTTAGCACTGCTGCCTCACAGCGCCAGGAAGCCAGGTTCGATTCCAGCCTTGGGCGACTGTCTGTGTGGAGTTTGCTCATTCTCCCTGTGTCTGCGTGGGTTTCCACCGGGTGCTCCGGTTTCCTCCCACAGTCCAAAGATGTGCAGGCTGGGTGGATTGGCCATGCTAAATTGTCCCATAATGTTCAGGGATATGTAGATTAAGGGGATGGGTCTGGGTGGGATGCTCTGAGGGTCAATGTGGACTTGTTGGGCCAAAGGGCCTGTTTCCACACTGTTGGGATTCTATGAAATGAAATTCTATTTAATATTCACATTTCATAATGATTTGATTTATTTCTTTATCCACCCACAAGATGGCGCTGGGAACTACATAATTTGGTGTAGTCCGGAGTCGAGGCTTGGGGCAGACTGGTGGTTAGTTGCTAGCGTGAACTGGGTTGGAAGGATTGTTGTTCTGAACTTTTTATTTCTCTATTTTCTAATTTATTCCCACAATTTGAAACACTGGACTTTTTATTTCCTTATTTTTCTAACTTTCTTTCCTAAGAACTTGTACTGAAGAATCTGTACCTGGGTACCTTGTACCTAAGATGGTGCCGTAAGTGGCGAATTGTAAACTTGTCACAGTCCTCACTGGAGTCCATGTGACATCAAAGCTAACTCAGTTCAACTCAGCTGGGTGGCTTGCTGGGCCATTTCATGAGATAGTTAAGATTCAAACACAATATTGAGAGTCTGGAGTCACATGTAGGCCAGAGCGGGTAGGACAGCAGATTCCCTTCCCTGAAGGACATCAGTGAACCAGATGAGTTTTTAACTACAACGACAGTTTGATGGTTACCACTGCTGAAAACTAGTTTTTAATTCCAGATTTATTAATTGAATTTAAATTCCACCAGCCTAGCATGCTCGCATTTGAACCAGTCCCCCCAGTCATTAGTCTGGGTCTCTGAATTACAAGCTCAGTGTTATTAACATTGTAGCACCACCTCCCCTTAACATAATGATTAACGTAAAGTACGTGTGGGCTCAGTGCAGTTTATCTAACAAGAGGATGAAATTGGCTTAATTTGGCTTAATCATTACCTCAACTGGGAGAGCTCCGGTCTCCTGCTGATCCCCAAGTTGATTCTTTAGCGGAGTATCCTCCATATCTTCTTCCCTGTGAGAGATACATGTGTCAGCCAGAAACACAAAAGTCATCTTTAAATAATGTGCCAATACTGCCATGTTAGCAGAACACGCCAAGGAGCAAAACACTGAGCAAGTCAAATTCAGATACTATGCTTTGCTGTTGCATTGCTGCAGATTTGTCTTGCTTGCAGCCTCTTGCGTAAATCGCATTCTTTATTCACATTTAATGCAGAAATTCCTGGAAGGCATTGGAATAGTCAATTCTGAAGTCAGCAAAAGGCACATATGGTGATTTCAGCAGTAGGTGAGCCGATTCAGGTCAGTGTTGCAAATGTTATGGACATGAAAGTGTGTAAAACTGGTGATAGCCTGTAATCCTGCAGGTAGTGTGATCAAAAACTCCATGTTATGTTAAATGTAACATCAAGTTTTCTCATGGTTTTGCTCAGCTTAAGTCAGTGGCCAGAACCTACTTGAGTACACTCTTAAAAAGTCTGTTGAAATGCTACATATGACACTACAGTTGAAGGATATGGTGGGCCATTTAGGACTGAGATGAGGCAAAATCTCAGTGGGGAACCGGTGGATTTATCTGTCACAGAAAACAATTACGGTCAAAACATTGAATATTTTCAGGAAGCAGTTAGATATAGTCTTTAGGGATCAAAGTATATGGGGAGAAAGCGGGAACAGGGTGCTGCTCATATTTCTCTTTGTATCCGTACAGTGTGCAAACTCCAATCAATACGTTCAGTATTACTATGACCCTTAAAGGGACCTATGGATGCCCCTGAAGGAATGATAGGGAAAAGACACCTCTTGCATCCCTGAGGTATTACTGTGTGATGCCGTTGACTTGAGCTAAGTATCCCTTGCAGAGTCCCGATTTCCCTAACACCACCCAAGCAGTTTCTTATTTAGTAAGAATCAATATTAAGAGAGGAGGACTTGTGGTGTAGTAGGTAACATCCCAGCCTCTGAGCCAGGGGCTCTTGGGTTCAAGCCCTACTCTGGGACTTGATGGACTTAATGTGGCTAAAACACTGAGCCACTTTATCTGTCCACCACATGAGAATGGCAGGCCGCAACAGCAGGAGAGATTTCTGATCAGGCACATGACAGGGAAATTACAGCCTCTGCCATCACTCACCTTCACTCCAGTCTACAACGTGCACTTATCAGTGTGTATGTTGCCACAGTAACATGCACTCCTTAGGAGGCCTGTAGGTTTGGATGGCTATCGGGGTTCAGATTGGAGTCAACAGCAAGGGGTTCAATCCACGTGCCTGATGGGTGGATTCCAGAACTTGGTGGATGGGGTACCAGTCAGTCAGGCAGCTTTGGCCTGGATGATGTCAAGCGTCTGTGTGGTTTTGGAGCTACGCCCACCCAGACAAGTGGGAGTTACGCCCACCCAGACAAGTGGCAAGTGCCTATGCCTTACCCAAAATGGAGTCAGATCTGCTTTCAGAAAGTAAACATCAAGAAGAAGAATGTTTCAACCCAATGTTCATACGTGAGAGGTAATTCAAGATAAATGGAAATGTTTTTGGAATTTTGCAAAGGTAATCTCATCTCTTCAAACTCAACCTTTTTTATCTCCTCCTCCAATTTATTTCTCATTCACTATCATTGTTGTCCTGTTCATTGAAGACTTTAAAGAACAAAATCTGATACAGAACATATTTAAATACTATTATTTGCCGCGGCGACGCTTTACATATGCTGCCTCTGGTTCAAACCTCACTTTTTATTTGACTTCAACTTACAAATCCCATAGCATTCCAATGAGGACAGTTTTCTTTTGTTCCTTCCAGGGTTAGGGTTATTATACTCCTTTACCTCATAGATATTTGTAAAAGGGCTAGCCCCTTGACAAACATACAGATTTTGTCCTATTAGAGTCCTTTTAGCACCTTGCCATCAGATGGCACTCTCGATTCTTCTACTGACTGTGGTTCATCTAAAGGAATTTTTAGATTATGCATCTCGTTCCTTGCTTTCAACTTTCAACTTCAGGGCTTAAAAATTCAAACTTGACACCTGATGATGACTGCCTTCTCAACTAGTACT
Source organism: Rhincodon typus (assembly GCF_021869965.1). Lineage (NCBI taxonomy): Eukaryota > Metazoa > Chordata > Chondrichthyes > Orectolobiformes > Rhincodontidae > Rhincodon > Rhincodon typus. The sequence goes on along the minus strand of NC_063363.1, from coordinate 30,330,951 downwards.
CAGCTGGTCACAACTTTCCATAGTCATTGAAACATCTCCTGACTCCCCAAAGCCTGACCACCATTTACAAGGCTCGAGTCAGGGCTGTGATGGAAAACTCGCTACTTGTCTGGGTGGGTGTAGCTCCAACGACATGCAAAGGCTTGACATCATCCAGGCCAAAGCTGCCTGACTGACTGGTACCCCGTCCATCATCTTTACCATCATTTCTTTCCCATCCTGATGCACGGTGGTAGCAGTGTGCATAATTTACAAGATGCACTATAGAAATTCACCAAGATTCCTTTGATAGCATCTTCCAACCCACAACCTCTAGCAGGAAAAGGGCAAACATTACATGGGAATACCACCGTTCCTGCAATCCATTCACCATCCTGATTTGGAAATATATCGCCATTTCTTCACTGTCACTGGCTAAATTCCATCCTAACTCCATCTGCAAGTTTGCTGACAACACAACCATCGTAGGCTGGATCTCAAACAATGACGAGACAGACAGACATATAGTGCTTGGCAGCATGGTGTAAAGACAACAATCTCTTCATCAACGTCAGCAAAATGAAGGAGCTGGTCATTGACTTCAGGAAGTGGATTGGAGGGCACACCCCTGCCTGCATCAATGGTGCTGAGGTGGAGATGGTCGAAAGCGTCAGGTTCCTAGGAGTGATGATCAACAACCATCTGTCCTGGTCCACCCACATTGATGCGACGGTCAAGAAAGAAGCTCAGAAGGCTAAGGAAATTAGGCATGTCCGTAAAGACTATTACCAATTTTCTGTAGATGCACCATAGAATGCATTCTATCTGGATGCGTCATGGCTTGAGCAGCAACTGCTCTGCCCAGGACTGTAAGAAACTGCGGAGACTTGTGAACCACAGCCCAGCACTCAAACCAGCCTTCCATCCATCGATTCCATCGCTGCCTTGGGAAGGCAGCCAACATAATCAAAGACCCATCCCACGCCGGTTATACTCTCTTCCATTGGGCAGAAGATACAAAGGCTCAATCACACATGCCAAAAGATTCCAGAACAGCTCTGTCCCACTAGTATTAGTCTTCTGCATGGACCTTTCGAATTTTAAATTTAATGTTGATCTCACTCTTTGTGCACCTTTTCTGAAGCTGTAACATTGTATTCCTCTCTCTGTTCAATTACCCTAATGCATTTTGTATGGTATGATCTGCCTGTACTGCATGCAAAACAGAACTTTTCACTGTACCTAGGTACATGTGACAATAATAAATCAAATCAAAACAAAATCCTGGAACACCCTTCCCAGCAGCAATGTGGATGTTGCTATATCCCGAAAACTGCAGCTTTTCAAGAAAGCAGCTCACCATTACCTTCTCAAGAGCAATTAAGCACAGGCAATAAATACTGGCTTAGCTAGCAATGACCACATTTAGAAAGAAGAAAAAAAAAATGTCACAACCATCATTTTAGAATTTGAGATCTGTTGCCTGATAGTGCAAAAGAAGTCACAATCGGAAAGAAAGATTACTGTAACAACATGAAACCGTTCAATATCAAAAGGTCAGTGACTGGTATAACCACACTACAACACACCCAATTTCTCAGAAAACCCTCTCATGTTCTCCATCCCCTCCAGATGTATATCAAAATAAATTCATCAATATTTTAATTTAAAAGCAAAATATTGTGAATATTAGAAATCAGAAACAAAACCAGAAAAATGCTGGGACCACTCAGCAAGTCTGGCATCACAAACAAAGTTAATGTTTCCTGTCAAAACAAAATACCTCTTCAGTTCTTAATGAGTCAGATTCAATTTGAAACATCAACTGATTTTTCTCTCTCTACAGATGTTGTCAGCACTTTGATTTTATATTGTCAATGTTCTACTCTGATCTATTTTGTAGCAGAGTACTAAGAAAACTGGTTAAGTTCCTGGTCAACAGTAGCCCCCTAGATGCAAGTGGTGTGGCATTCAGTGTCAAGAGACAATGGTCAGATTCTCTTGTTGCAGATGGTCATTGTCTGACAGTGTGTGGCACAAATATCACTGGTTTGTGGGACAGAAACTTTGTATAAATTGTGTGCCATTTCCCCATTGAATGCTTCAGTTCTTTTATTGACGTGTCGCGAGCTCACACTCTCTCATCCGGCATCATGACCCTGAGAGGGCATGATAGACCATGGATTTCCATATTGTTCTTGCTTTAAAGGCTCAAATCATCTTTGCTGGTGGACTCATTTGTGAGGCTCATTAGCAGAAGCTGTCTTTTTCTGCCTCGATCTTTTACCATCCATGGATCCTATCAGACTTTAAATCCTGGGCTCTTATAATGTGCCCAAGAAATTCCAACTCTCTCTTCCTGATCTTGATCACTTTCCGTCTGCAGTTCAGGAGAGCCATTCAAATCTAAAATCATATGCTGTCAAGACAGATGAACTCTGGAATTCTCTCTGGCGCACAGTTATCTGCATACACTGGTGTAAAAACATGTAGAGCTGGATTTACAGGATGAGGCGCGCATTTCCCAGAAAACGACCTCTATCCACATCTCACATCCAAAAAAAGGTACATGGCCAGCTCACCCACCTGGAACTGACTGCACCTGGGGCGATATAACATGGAGGGCAGGCTGAATTGTTTCAGGGTGGGTCAGCTGTATAATCCCAGTCACTCCAGGATCAGAATAGTGACCTGTGCTGGGATGGCACTCCAGGCTGAATCCAGGGAAAACTGACAGATCCTGGACTTAGGGCAAGACTGACAACAAAACTGCCTGGCAGCTCCTGGTATGTTGCTGGGGATGGAGGCATTGTGTTTTGGAGGCTGGAGAGGTCCATATTACCTTCTGGTTGACAGCCGGTTACCCCAAAAGGAGGGCACCTCTCTTGCCTGCACTCTCTTGGTTTGGCCCACTTTGGTCACTGCACATTTTATAACCGAGGAGGTCATTAAGTGGGCATGAATCGAGCACTTAAAACCTCAATAGACAGACTAATTGTCTGATGACGTTGGAATTTGGGAGACAGGTGAGAGTGGATGGAATAGGGGCCATGTCATATTGTATGGGACTACACCCCTCCCCTCCCACTGCATTCCAAGTCTTTGGTAAATGGCCATAAATTTCAACCCATTGGACTTCCCACACTCTGCTAATTCAACAGGCATCCAGTAATATCAGGCAAGTGAATAATAGGGCCTATCGGAAATTCTAAAGGAGATTTTTTTCCAGGGAGGTATTAGATAAATATGTCCATTTTCAAACACTCCACAATGCGAATGACTTGCAGGATGACAAGATTGCTCAGCAGCATTAAAAGAAACGATCAGCTGTGGCTCAGTAGGTACCCTCTCACCTCACAGTCAGAAGACAACTACTGTGCTGTGGGGGTACTGAGGGACTGTCGCGAAGATTGATATTTGTAAAAAATGTTAAACTGAGGCCGTGCCTGTCCTCTCTGGTCAGTGTGAAATGATTCCCCTCCCAAATTATTTCAAAGAGCAGGGTGTCAGTTTCAGGCATCCAGGCCCATATTGAATCCTCCACTAATCTCACAATCTGGTCACTATAACACTGTAACATTATCATGTTCTTGAAAACTTGACATTTATAAATTAGCCGTTATTTTTCTAACTGAGTACATTTCAAAAGTACTTCATTGGCTGTACGGTGCCTCGGGATCTTCAGATATCACGAAAGGTCCTACAATTTTGCAACTTTTTTTCCAAACTCAAACCCAAACGATGGAACTCAAAAGTGGAAAAGGGTGATGGACGCAAGCCCAGAATGCAGTGTGAAGTCACAGATGAGAAAGCATCTATCCATCCTCGCTACACCACTCAAACCTGCCAATATAAACACCTCTCTGTGGAATTCAGGTTCACTTTGTGAGATAAGAATCCTTTAAAGCTATGAATAGCTTATGAATAGCTGTATTTTGAATAAAGTACGCAGAACTCAACAAAATAGAATTCTACTTCTCCAATTATTGATGTGTATCATCTTATTCCACCTTAAACATTGTGCAATGTTATAAATGGTAATCCTCTTTCATTCATATCTCTGTGATAATCTGATGGAAGATCTTCACCCAGAGATAAAGGATCCCTTTTTGTGCATATGGAACAATGTTAGTGCTTGTTTTGAACTGTAAATGAAACTGTTTCATTCTTTGATGGGATGTTGGCATTACTAGCCAGGCTTGTAACTGTTCACTATCCCCAGTTGCTGTTGAACTGAATAACTTGCTCAGTCAGCTAAGAATCACTCACATTACTGGGACAGCAGATTTGATTTCTTAAATGTAGTATTTGTAAACTAGACTGTTTATTTCAATTTAAATTCTACTAGCTGCTATGGACCCATATCCCCTAAGCCTAGACTTCTGGTTTACTAGTCTGGTGATATTGCTGCTTTCTCACCATCTCTCCAAAAACAAAATTCCGTTTTCCAGCATTTGGTCCCTTAGGTCAGGGACCTCAGATGCATTTCCAATTTTTATCTAGTAAAGGAACAAAGATTTTCAAAATATTGATGGCCATAAAATCTACAATTTAAGTCGTCATCTACAAAGGAATAACTTGACTTAAAACTTATGACTCATTTCATAACCACAGAAAAGATTTTTCCAGTGATGAACAGGATAAGATTCACATCAGAATCAGTTTGATGCTGTGTCAATCAGCTGCCTTAGGTAAAAAAGCAGGGTTAATATCTGGTTATGAACAGGAACGAGCACAAATAAAAGACTGTGTGTGGATGTAACAATTCTTGTTGGCACCATGGAAATCTCAAGTCAAAAGAAGACAGCTAGTTAAGGATGGAGAGTTCTTTTTTTATTTACCTATGGGATGTGTGCATTGCTGGCTCGGCTAGCAGTTATTCCCCATTCCCAGTTGCCCTTGAGAAGGTGGTGGTGAGCTGCCTTTTTGAACTGCTACAGTCTATGGGTAGATCCACAATGTCGTTACGGAGAGAATTCCAGGATTTTGACCCAGCGACAGTGAAGGAACAGTGATATATTTCCAAGTCAGGATGGTGAGTGACTTGGAGGGGTACTTGTAGGTAGTGGTGTTCAAATGTATCTGCTGCCCTTATCCACTGGACCAAATTGGTTGTGGGTTTGGAAGGTGCTGTCTGAGGATCTCTGGTGAATTTCTGCAGTGCATTTTGTAGATATTACATACTGCTGCTACTGAGCGTCAGTGGTGGAGGGAATGATTGCTTGTGGGTGTGGTGGTAATCAAGTGGGCTGCTTTGTCACGGTGTTAAAATTCCTGAGTGTTGTTGGAGCTGCACTCATCCAGGCATGTGGGGAGTATTCCATCACATTCCTGACTTCTGCTTTGCAGATAGTGGATGACTTTGGGGAGTCAGGAGGTGAGTTCTGTAATGCAGGACTCCTAGCCTCTGGCCTGCTGTTGTAGCCACTATATTTACATGGCTATTCCAGTGCAGTTTCTGGTCAGTGGTAATCCCTAGGATGTTTGTTGGCAGTGGATTCAGGGATGGTGACACCATAGAATGTCAAGGGTTGTTGGATCGATTCACCAGTTAGATAGTCATTGCCTGGCATGTGTGGTGCAAATGTTACTTGCCCTTTTTAGTCCAAAGCCAAGTCTCTTTGCATTTTGGAATGAACTGCTTCAGTATCTGAAGAGTCGGAAATATGCATGTAAAGTTCAATGTATACAGTGAAATATTGATCAATTTAACTTCTGAGGCATCACAAAGAATGGTGGATTCTATGTTTACAAAAATGTACTGGGTGGAATCTTTTAGGCTAGATTTTATGTCGGCATCAGAAATATAAGGCTCCTTTGTGAGTCCTCTGCCTGAAGGGAGGTCGATAATGTCATGACCTCCACCACAGATAGGCCATAGAGGCAAGTCCCAAATCCACTTAGATTAAATCTTGTACTGTTGGCACCAATGCATTCAGGCTTCTATATCTTCTACAACCTCTTCCGTCAGGCAGAAGATACAAAAGCCTGAACACATGCATCAGCAGGTTCAGGAACAGCTTCCTTCTGGCTGTTATCAGACTGTTGAGTAGACTCTAGCCTCAAATAATGTAACCTGCAATTAACCTGTATGACTCTAACAATGTTTGATCTGTACATCTTTTGCTTGCTGTCATCTGCCTGTATCCTCGTAAACAACGCTTTTTACTGTATTTCAGTACACATGACAATAAATCAATCCATCTGATCCATGATGGCTATCCAAGCAGTTGAACCATCCAGCTCCCACCAACACAACCCTAAGATGTCTAAGTTGCTTTGACAACATGCATACTTAACTGTACGATGTAGCCTGCAGCTTTGGATAGTGATTGAGGCTCCAATGTTTCTTCCATCACGTAGCTAACCTGAAATGTCTCCTGCTGTTATCACCCGCCATTTGTGTGTGTTGGAAGGATTTACATGTGGATGAGGGCAAACTTTACCAAGCAGATGGGAAACCTGACCAAAGCACTGGGTTCAGGAGGTCACTTAAGCTGGGGGAGTGAGAGGAATGAAGTAGTAATTGGGGGCGGGGAGGAAAACATAAGAAATAAGAATGAGACTAGGCTATTTGGCCTCTTGTGCCTGCCCCTCCATTCCTCCATTCTTTAAGGTCATGGCTAACTGGATTTTGGCCTTAACATCCTACTTGCCTCCAAAATCTTTGACTGCTTTGTCAATCAGAAGTTTGTCCAATTTAAATTTATTTTATGTTCTAGTATATTATGAACTTTCAGTCAATATATTAAAATTTTGAATACAGACTTAAAATGGCCACAGCAAACAATGTGATATTTGGTATTTTGAACTCCAGGCAGTCTTGAGTCTCAAGCAAATTATTATTATATACCTCATATGAACATTGAATCACACCTCCTTTTGTTCAAAGATGAATCATCAACAAGAGAAACTGGTGCATTCCAGTCAGTTTTTCTATTTCAACACTGCCAAAAGGAACATTGAAACTCAATGTGTGTTAGACTTATTTGAATGGATCTCCATCAATCTTTCATTGCATTCTAATGGTTTCCCTCATCCAACCCAGGTTAGGTGCACCTCAAGGTATCAAACAACAACATGGAATGTATAATCAAACTAGCACCTCTGTCACAAATATACAAACTACAGGCAGTTAGTAGGCCACTCATCTCCTTGACCACCATTCAACAAAATCCTCCATGATCTGATTGCTCCACATTCCCAATTACCCCGATAACCTTTCACCCCCTTAAAATGCTGTCTGGAAAACCAAATATCAATTCCGGTTCATCCAAAGCTCATTTTAGTTAATCATAGAATCCCTACAGTGTAGATAGGGGCTATTTGGCTTAACGAGCTTGCACCAACCCTTCAAAAAGCCTTCTCCTGCTCATATGTTTCCATGTTTTAAGTTATGACAGTTTCACCTGATAGCCAACTTCCTGGAAATTCAACTACAAGAACCATTGCTGTTTATCAAGAATCCTCTGTTTTACAGAATCACAGAATCCCTACAATGTGGAAGCAGACCATTTGACCCCTTGAACCCATAATGACCTTCCGAACAGCATCCCACCCAGACCCACCCCTTACTCTATTCTTGTAACCTTGCTTTTCCCATGGCTAGCCCACCGAGCCTGCACATACCTGTACACTATGAGCAATTTAGTATGGCCAATCCACTGAACCTGCACATCTTTGGACTGCGGGAAAAAACTGGACCACCCAGAGGAAACCCACGCAGACACGGGGAGAATCTGCAAATTCCACACAGACAGTCACCCGAGGGTGGAATTGAACCCAGGTCCCTGGCGCTGTGAGGCAGCAGTGCCACTGTGCCACCTGGTTTTAGAAAAGTTTCACTTCACATTAAAGCATCATTTCCATCAAAGAAACTACAATCCTGCCACGAAAGTGACTGAGACAATCAAATCGTAACTTTTATTTTCCTCTTCATCTGATCTCATCTTTATCTGATGGTGTGTGTGTGAGGAGAGTGAATGAGACATCATGTTTTGAACATGCAGCAGTTTGTGATAGTAAGTAATAAATACCTTACAAAACACTCAAAAAAAGCTTGCTGCTGAAATTATTGCATCACACGGAGAGTAAGAAAGTACACACATCCCTTGCATATAAAAGACATATTCTGTCTGTGACACCTGAATAGACAGTGACTCAGCGTTTCACTGTTCTCTGTGGACAGTGTAGCCAGGGGAGCAGATATAGTTTTCTGCTGTGGAGGTCAAGATTTCTCATGGCTGTGTTGAGAGGAAAGGATCTTTTCTCACAACTGCAGAAAAACTTGAAGTGGGGAGAGGAGAATCCAGTTACTGTGGTCAATGGAGAAACCAACACCATCAGCAAATTACAAATGAGGTTTGGCTACGACTTTGATGAGCTGGGATTCAAATTAAACTGCAAAACCTCACAGGTAATAAAACTACCGGATTGTTATCTCAGCTATGCTTACATTGATGTAGGGTTAAAGAGTTACTGAGAGAGGTTTACGGGAGACATATGCAGCAGGTCAATGGTTTATCCACTCTGCCTCTTAATTAATCCTGAACTGTGTTACTCTCTCCCTAGACAGTGATAAAAGTAGGGTGCCCACTGCATTCTGTGATGGCCATGATGCAGAGCTTACTTTCCAACTGACTGCCTGCTCTCTACTGTAAGTGTTACAGCCATAGAAAGAGGCTGACTAATGAAAGTCACACTAACCTGTCCCCAGTTCAGTCCCCTCTCTACAGCCCTTGTTATCATTGAATCTCTACAGTGTGGAAGCAGGCCATTCAGTCCATCAAGTCCACACTGACCCTCTGCCCAGACCCACCCTCCCCCTACCCTATTCCTGTAACCTTGCACTTCCCATGGCTAACCCACCTAACCTACACATCCCTGGGCACTATGGGCAATTTAGCTTGGCCAATCCACCTAACCTGCACATCTTTGGACTGTGGGAGGAAACCAGAGCACCCGGAGGAAAGCCACACAGACACGGGGAGAATGCACAAACTCCACACAGACAATCACGCGAGGGTGGAATCGAACCCAGGTCCCTGGCGCTGTGAGGCAGCAGTGCTAACCACTGTGCCACCATGCCACCCCAAGGAAGTATTTAATGTGCAATTGAGGTCCAGCAGAACTGACGATTTGAGAGTGGAGACTCAAGACCTATCTTAACTTTGTGGTGTTTGGCATCAGCCTCAGACCCATTAACTCTCAGCTCAACATTCTGCTGGCTGGTGTGTTCATGTAATGTTCAGGTCTGTACAAGTTCAGAACAAATGCCACCATTAGAACAAGATGTAAATATAGTTGGCTGCCTCCCTGAATTGTACAGTGGGTGCTGACTATGACTGTAAGCATCTGATTTCAGAGTGGGTGAGATTTCCTATGTATTTTGAAGATGCACAGCTTGTTATTGTACTTCAAAAAAAAGCTCTGAGAAACAGACATGCCCCAACATGTCCTGCATTACAGGAACTGTACCTAACCGCAGTGATCAAGCTCTTGGGGGAGAAGCAGATTACTGCAGATGCCCTCCACCCTTCACTTCAGCTCTCATCAAGAGTCATCTAGACTCAGAATGTTAGCTTGCCGTCTCTCCATAGATGCTGCCTGACTCCTTGTGATTTCCAGCACTTTTTGTTTTCAGTCTCAGGTGGAGAACTGTTTGTAAACCCGGTGCCCCTAGCTCAGCACTTTTCTTCCTGGGATCCAGTCCTTACTGATCTTATCTCCTAGGGGTGACCTGATTGGGATGCAATTCAACAGAATGTTGTGTGAAATGTAACTTTCATTAATCAGCAATTCATGAATGTGTTTTTTTTATCCGACACAGTTAAGCATCTGAGGATGTAAGTAACTGTTGCAGCAAGCCTTTCGCTGAATGTCATTATTTAAACAATGATTGGTTATCGTTATCGGGAGATGAAAGTTATCTGGGTGGGTCAAAATACAAACAGATTCAGCCACAGTCTTACTGAATGGCAGGGCATTCTGAGAGGCTGAATGGTCTATTTTTGTGGCAGATAGTAGGGACTGCGGATGCTGGAGAATCTGAGATAACAAGGTGTAGAGCTGGATGAACACAGCAGGCCAAGCAGCATCAGAAGGGCAGGAAGGCTGATGGTTCGGGCCTAGACCCTTCTTCAGAAATCTATTTTTGTTCCTGTTTCATAAGGTTGTACACTCACAGCACTTTGCATAGGCATGGCTATTTATAGTTAGGACTGTATTCACCAGAGGTTAGCAGGAGAAGGGGGATCTCAGAGAAACCTACAAATTCTAACAGGATTAGACAGGGCAAACACAGGAAGGATGTTGCCAGTGACTGGGGAGTGGAGAACCAGCGAGTCAAGGATCTGTGGTGGGTCATTTAAGATGAGAAGAAATTACTTAACCCAGAGAGTGGGGAGCCTGCGGAATTCTCTGCTGCAGAAAGCAGTTGAGGCCTAAACATTGTATGTTTTCAAGTAGGAGTTAGATATAGTTCTTAGGTCTAAAAGAATCAAAAGGTGTCGGGGAGAAAGCAGGAACAGAGCACTGATTTGGATGATGAGCCATGATTGGATTGAATAGTGGAGCAGGTTTAAAGGGCCGAATAGTCTGATGCTGCTCCTGTTTTGTCTGTTTCTTTTTTTCTATTACAGCTCAAAAACAGTCCAACTTCTCTCTATCAGTGGTTATAGTCAATTTCATTACCCCCTCCCCCCCATATCACTGTCATTCTATTTCATTCTTTGCTTCCATTTAAATGCATCTGTGCTACCCTGCCATGGGAACAAGCTTTCCATTCTCTCCAATCAGGGAAAAGTAGTTTCTCCTCAGTTTCTTATTTGATTTAGGCACAGTCACATGGACACAGAGTCTCCGATTTAGGGTTGATACGGTGCAGCAGTAGGCCATTCGTGCCTGCCTTGGTTCTATCCCCAATCTTCTGCCTTTCCCCATAACCCTGCACAACATTTCTATCCAAGTAATCATCTGATACTCTCTTGAATGCCGCAATTGAACCTGCCTCTGCCACATTTCCAGGCTGTGCGTTCGGACCCTAATTAGCTGCTGCGTGAAAAAGATTTTTCCCACATCACCTTTGCCCCTTCTGCACATCACTTTCAATCTATGCCCATCTTGTTTGTGTGGGAAGAGCTTATCCCACTCTACTATGTCCAGCCCGTGAAATAACTCCATAGAAACTGGCATCCTGTCACCAGGTTGCCCTTTATTTACACGTGCATAGTACATGACACTGACCCAGCTAGCTCAGAGCCAGCTCCTAGAGTGAGCAGAACCCCTGACACTGCTGTTCTTATTTGTCTGCCAAGGCTCCCTGATTGGACCAGATTAACACCCCAATCAGGCAACTCATGAGGGAGGCGATGGCCTAGAGGTGTTATCACTGGATTGTTAATCCAGTGACTCAGGTAATGTTTAAGGGGTGGCACGGTGGCTCAGTGGTTAGCCCGGGTTCGATTCCAGCCTCGGGCAACTGTCTGTGTGGAGTGTGCACATTCTCCCCGTGTCTGTGTGGGTTTCCTCCGGGTGCTCTGGTTTCCTCCCACAGCCCAAAGATGTGCAGGGTGGGTGGATTGGCCATGCTAAATTGCCCATGGTGTTCATTTGTGTAAATTAGGTGGATTATAGGGCGATGGGTCCATGTGGGGATGCTCTGAGGATTGGTGTGGACTTGTTGGGCCGAAGGGCCTGTTTCCACACTGTAGTACCGCAGTTTGCAGGTAGGCACCGGGACCCTGCAGAATCTCAGATGCAGTAGACCCCATGGGAATTACCTGGGAAAACTGGGGGAAATAAAACCCCTTCATGGCAGAGAATGCGGAGAGTCCCACTGCCATTAACTGAATAGTTACCGAGGTGGTGGACAATTAAAAACCTGGTGTAACTCCCGAGTAACTATCAAGCTGAGCTCTCCAACTTTGCACACAGCTCAAGTTACACCATCCCATTTCCCCCCAGTCAAATTCTCCTAATGCCAACCTGATTCAACCATCCCCTGCCTCCGAGGATCGAGCATAATCCCACAACCACTGATGCCAACAGTCCTCTTGGGTGTCAATTCCCAGGACCAAGACCATCCCTAGGAACCAGTCCCACCCCTATCAAACACAACGATGGAGAAATTCAGCAGGTTTGGCAGCATCTGTGAAGGGAGAAAACAGATTTAATGTCTTGAGTCTCACATGGGTTCTAAAGAAGAAACTTTAGGTCTGTTTTCCTCTTCATAAATGCTGCCAGACCTCCTGAGTTTCTCCAGCACTTTATGTTTTTTTATGTCAGATTTCCAGCATCTGCTGTACTTTGCTTCTGTGTGGATTGTTGAAATGTTTTGGTGGTGGAGGTCTTCGTTAAGGTGACTGTCTTTTGCTTCCCCTCCATGTCCAGGAACGGGTGGGCACCCCCTACCTAGTTACCCCGTGACAATATAGAGTAGGTGAGAGTCAAATAGTCAGTTGGTGGTGAAGACTGCGAGTATTGCTGAAAAAAAACGCACATTTTGCGGAAGTTCTACACATGAATCAGCAAATAACCGTAGACTGTCATATACAGGGAAATCAGCTAATGGTTCACAGAGAGGAGCCTGGAAACAACTGCATAAAGCTTTCGGCAGCTATTTCGTGCCACACACTTTACTCTTTTATAAGTGACAGTCAGTCCAGCATTGCACTTTTAGCGTCCGGCATGGAATATTCCTTCTGTACGGCTGCACTCTGAACAGCAACGCAATGGCAGCTTGCCCCTATTTAGGGTATTTATTTTGGGTAATAAGTATCAGGCGCCAGCAACTGAGAACAAAATAACAACCGTGCCAACTCTAGAGTCAGTGTTGATTACCATGTGTGTTAAAGTTCATCAGTGAGATTGTAGAGGTAATATCACTGCACTAGCCAGCCCAAGTCCCAGGGTTCAAATCTACCATGGCACCTTGTGAAGTTTTAAGGAGGAGTTCTGAAGAGCCATGTTGGACTTAAAACATTAACTCTTGTTTCTCTCTCCACAGATGCTGCCAGAGCTGCTGGGTTCCTCCAGCCTTGTCTGTTTTCATTATTAATAAACTTAAGTTTGTCATTCACTCATTGAGTAACCCTTGGCCACTCTCAAAATCTTCAAGACCTTTAAGCGTAACATAGCTCCTGCATTATCTGAGTAATTAGCTGTATAGACTCAGTCCTCATAGTAACAAACTAACCTGTTCCCACAAGCCAGAATCCATTTCGTTCACAATCAGACGTTTTTCAATTTTTGGTTTAATCCTGATTAAATGAAAGCTCTTCATAGGTACAGAAACATTGCTGGCTGCAGAAGAAGCAAGTTTAATTTCGTCAGTTTTCTACAATTCTCTTGCCTATGTTGTTGGCATCAACACAGACCACAACAATTGGATCCTCCCACTCCCACTCCAATATCCTTTCAAGCCAGTTCAAGAAGTCCTTCACCTTGGCACCAGTTAGGCAACACACCACACAGGACTCTCGATCCCGCACACAAAGGATGCTCTCTGTCCTCTAATGATGGAATCCCCTTCCGTTATTGCTTTTCTTTTTGTTCCCCCAGTTTGCTGATTTTTACCTCCAGTCCTTTTCCTCACCCACATACGGGGCAGGTAGCTCATACCTGTTGGGCAAAGCCAAGAGCTAATACTCAATTCAGGATCCCTCTACCTGCCTCATTTGTAGTCACACCCTTGTGTCCCTGACCAAATTTGAAGTACTTAACCTGCAAGGTATGACACAACATCCAGGTAACTCTCCTCCTTCTCCCTGATGTCTCACAGTGTTCGAAGCTCAGACTCCAGCTCATCATCTCTGCCTTTAATGTTATTGAAAGCCTTTATTAATGTTAGAAGTTCCCATAAGGTCACCTGAATGTGTTCCAAATAGGAGGATGTGAAAGCAGAGCTAGCAAAATTGAACTGGCATTTAGGTTAACTGAAATTTAGCTTATAGGATAAGTCAATAGAAATGGTGGCAAACATTTAATTGGATGTTCTAGAAAGTGCAGAATAGATACATTCCAACATATAAGAAACATTCTAAAGAACAGAACTGCTATCCATGGTTATCTAAATCAAAGACAGTATCAAACTCAAAGAAAATACATCTAATTCTGCAAAGATGGGTGGCAAATCAGAAGGTTGGACAGAACATTAAAAATAACTCAATTTGTATAAATGATTTGGATGAAGGGATCATTTAGCTATATTTGCTGATCACACAAAGTTAGGTCAGAAAGTAGTTTTGAAGATGACATAAGAAGCCTACAAAAGGATAAGTGAGAGACCAAACATCTGGCAAATGGAGGTATACTGTGGGAAAGTATGAAATTGTCCATTTTGGCAAAAAAACAATTAAAAGGAAGCATATTATCCAAACTGTGAGAGGTTGCAGAAGTCAACACCCAAATGCAGCAAGATCTGGGTATCCTGGCCCACCAATCACAGAAGGTTAGTATACAGGTACAACAAGTAATCAGGAAAGCTAATTTATAGAGAGAGAAATTGAATGCACGAGTAGGGAATTAACATTACTAGTTGGTGACTCTCACCAGACTTGAAACATTAACTCCATTTTCTCCCCACAGATGCTGCCAGACTTGCTGAGTTTCTCCAGCAATTTCTGTTTTTGTTTCAGATCTCCAGCTGTTCTTTGCTTTATATTTATGCAAGAGTAGGGAGGTTATGATTGAGTTATACAGGGCATTGGTGAGACCACATCTGGATTACTGTGTATAGTACAAGTCTCCATACTTACAGAAGGGTGTTAATGTGATGGAAGCAGTGCAGAGAAGGTTTACTAGATTAATGTCTGGAATGAATGGGTTGCCTTTTGAGGAAAGGCTAAACAGACTAGGTCTGTATCCTCTGCAGTCTAGAAGATTCAGAGGCAACTTAGTTGAAACATATATGATCCTGAGGAGACTTCAGCAGGTGGATGGGTTGACTCTCAACTGCCCTCTGGGCAATTAGGAATGGGCAATAAATGGTGGCCTAGCCAGAGGTCCCCACATCCCGTGAGTGAATTTAAAAAAGTGTGGAAAGGATGCTTCCATTTCTGGGAGAATCTAGAACCTGGGATCACAGCATAAAACAGGGTGGTGCCCATTTAAAACAGAGATGAGGAAACTTACCTCTCTCAGAGGATTGGGAGTCTTTGGAATTCCCTTCTTCAAAAAGCAGTGGATGCAGAATCTTTAAATATTTTTAAGGTGGAGGTAGATAGATTCTTGATTACCAAGGGGATAAAAGATTATCAGGATTTGCAGGAATGTGGAAGAGGTTAAAATCAGGGCAGCCATTATTTTATTGAATGGGAGGCAGGCATAAAGTTTCGAATTTATCATATGTTTCACTTCAACACTGTTTTCCTGCACTATTCCGGTATTCCTTGATGTGTTAATATGTAGAACTTTAACAATCTTAGTTTTGAACATAATGCTCTCCGGGGTAGACAATTCCAAAGATTCACTATCCTCCTGGGTGAATAAATTCGTCCTCAATCAACTTAGTCAGAAATGAACCACCCTGTATTCTAAGACTCTGTTCTCTATACTTACAAAAAGGGCAGTATTCGTCATGCATCTACCCTGTTGATCTCTGCAAGAAACTTGCACTTTTGAATGAGACCATCTCTGAATCTTCTAAATTCCAGAGATCATAGGCCTTGTCTATTTAATGTTTTCTCATTGAAAAATTCCTACATCCCAGGCATTAGGTTTGGTGAGCTTTTGCTGCACTTGGTCTGTGATGAGTATAGCTTTTTCTAAAAAGGTGAAACCAAAACTGCACACAACACATTAAATATGGTGTTACTAAGGCTATATATCGGAGGAAGTGACAGTGTAGAGGTAATGTCACTGGGCCAGACATCCAGAGACCCAAACTAATGCCCTGGAGACATGGGTTCAAATTCCAATACAGCAGCTGATGGGATTTAAATCTGAAAAAAATAGCATATGAAACCATTAGCGATCAAGGATGACTAATTTCTGTAGGCGGAATGTGACTCAGAGGTTAACACCAGGGAAACAGATTCAATTCCACTCTCAGGTGACTGTCTGTGTGGAGCTGGCGTTTCATTCCATGTCTGCATGGGTTTCCTCCAGATGCTCCAGTTTCCTCCCGCAGTCCAAAGATGTGCGGGTTAGGTGATTTGACCATGGTAAACACAGGGTTATGGGGATAGGGTGTGGGCTGAGTCAGAGTGGGATGCTCTTTGGAGGGTCAGTGCAGACTCACTGGGCCAAATGGCCTCTTTCCACACTGTAGGGATTCTACATAATTGCAGTAAGACATCTTTCTGCATATACTCAAATACTAATAATAAAGGCCAACATATCATTTGTCTTAATTGCTTACTTTACATTAACCTCAAGTGACTCACCATTTATGATATACACTTCTTTTTGTTTTTCTTTTGTTTATCAAAATGGATAACCTCACACTTCTCCACGTTAAATTCTATCTGCCAATTGTTCCCCACTAACGTAGCCTCTACAAAGCCCCTTGAAGTATCTTTGCATCTTCCTCCCTACTCACACTACCACAAACCATTGTGTCAACAGCAGACTTAAGAAATATGACATTAAGTACGCGCATCCAAACTATCATTACAGATTTTGAATAGCTGGAGTCCAAGAACTGATCCTTGCTACACCCCACTAGTTACTGCCTGCCAACCTGAAAGTGCCCAATTTATTCCCACTCTTCATGAACCATAGAATCCCTTCAGTGTGGAAGAAGGCCGTTCGGCACATTGATTCCACAATGACTCTCCAAAGAGCACCCCAAACAAACCCACCTTCCCACCCTATCCCCATAACCCTGCATTTCCCACGGTCAAAACAGGTGACATTACAAACTTTTCACTGCACTCATTCAAGTGCACATGACAATAAAGGCTATTCTATTCTATTCTATTCACCATATCATTTATCTCATGTTTTATCTGAAATACTAACTCTTGTTTTTCTCTCCATGTTTGCTGCCTGCCTCCATGTGGTTCCAGCACTTTCCGTTTATACCATAGAATTTACTACTGGCTGTCCCACTAATCTAGACTGGGATAGATACAAATCCAAACCTCTAACTGGCAGACAATCCCACAAGAGCAGGGATTGTAAATTATTATAATCTGAGAAGCTGTCAGATTCTGATAAATAAGTTTCGCATTCAGTGAAATGGGCTCACATAACTCGTTGCACATTCCTAGCCTGGTCTTATCTTAGTCTTTGGGGTCACCAGTTGTGGCAATCATCAGACATTGTGTACTACAATGTGACAAAGAACACCACACGACAGAGGAAGATCCACAAACCACTTACCTAAAACCTGAAAGGACAAGCAAATACTCAGACAGACAAACAAACACAGAAACATACAGACATACACACATTTGAATCTGGACACACATGCACATTCTGTTTTCTGTAATGCTGGATATTTTATTTCTGTATTGTCTAAATCTTGTAACTAAAGAACCTGGGCCTACGTACTTTTGTGTCTAAGCTGGTGCTGTAACTGGTGACGTGTAAACCTTTCACTATACTCATTAGCTACATGTGACAATAAAGACTATTCTATTCCATTCATTCATTTGTACACATTCACTCAGACATGCATAAGCATACCAAGACACACGCACACTGACAGACAGATACATACACACAAAAACAAACAAGACATATATTCGGTGACACACACATCTGTCAAACACAAAGACAGGCGTGTTCAGACACATACTCATACACAAAGATAGTTCTAAAAAGAGGCACAAGATCGAAGTTTTGTCTTGTGTTCTTCGGAATTGAAACAAAAGAGAACCAACTTTAGAATGATAACAACAAATCATGCAGCACGTGAAGAGGGTGCGCAAGCAATTATACCCTATCCATTGTTGTTTCCTGTCTAAAGTCAGTTTTCTTGTTCCAAGGAGTGCAAGATGAAAAGCTTTGACTCCATTCTCCACCTTTCCCAATCCATATTGTTCAAATAAGTTTGGACCTCAGGTTGGTTTGGAGAATGCACACTAATGACTGAAGTGAGAGATGGTTCTTCAATTGCAAATCTATAAATCCAGAAGCACCATTAAGTAGTATTCAGCCTAAACTGAGAGGATGAGCAAGTTGTGGGAGGAGGGAGGGCCACAGAAGGAGGAAAAGAAACCTTCTGACCCTGTCCCTGATATTCCAATTCTGGCTTCAAGGAATAACCCGTTACAAAAGGAAATCACTAGCAGGTATAACCGGTCTTCCTGATTTCAATCCATGTTGTAGAAATGCTTACTCAGCCACCAAACCAGTTCTCATTCCAAGCCAGTATATACCTCCTCCAATCCCATGTGCTTTAGCTTTGTTTCCTAACTTGTTGTGTGGCACCATATCAAAAGCTTGCTTACAATCTAAATATACTACATCCATTAGTATCCCCTTATCTATTCTGCTTGTTACATCCTCCAACAGGTTTTCCCAAACCTGATTTCTTTCACAAATCTATACTGACTCTGGCCAATACCATTATTTTCTAAATGTCCAGTCATCAGATAATTTTCCGTCTGACTGATGTTTGGATAACAAATCAATGGTTCCTAGTTTTTGCTTTCCTCCCTTCTTAAATTTCCACCATCCCATTTGTAGGAACATTTTGCAGTCCATAGAACTTTGAAAGGCAGTCATCAACTAAAATATTGTCTCTATAACCTGACCTTTCAACACTGAAATGTAGATCATCTACTTTTAGTGTCAGTATTTTCTCTCCTATCTTATTAAACTCATATTAATATCTTACAGTCCCTTTGTTACAGTAGTCCCCAGATTCTTAAGTATTTTTAAGAGGTTTTCTAGCATTTTCCTCCATGGAGGTAGGCACAGAACTATTTTTTAGATTCTTTGTAATTTCATTATACCCATTATGAATTCTTCTGATTCTGCTTATACTATTCCCACATTTGTTTTGTTTGTCTTTTCCTTAATACATATCTATAGAAGCTTTTACAGTCTGATTATATGCTTTTCAACAGTTTCCTCTTATTCCGTTTCTTAATTATTTCCTTGGTCCTCATTTTCAAAATGCTAAAATGCTCTCAATCAGTAGACTTACCATTTCTCGGCAACTTTATTGGCTTCTTCTTCTAATTTAATACAATCCTTGATTTCTTTCATTGCTCATGGTGGAACACCTCCCTTGCTTTTTTGTGAATAAAAAGGAATATATTTTGTTGTAAACTACACTTTAGTTCTTCAAATGTAAGCCATTGTCTATCGTACAGGTTAATGTTGTTTTCCAATTCACCATTGCCAATCTTCCTTTATACTTTCACACATCCTTACAATCTAATGTTTGATCATTTGTTTAGAATAATGAAGTGCGTTTTCCCAAAGCTGGCTACCATCTAGAGGCATTTGCACATGTGCATGTCAGTGACCTTCATCACTCTGCTTGAATCCTATTTCTGTAACTGTACATCCCAAATTTGCTCCTCTTAGTCCCTGAATTCCCACTGACAATGTAATGGCAGTGACTAATTGTCCTGGAATCAGACACATGGCTTGAAAGATGTAAGTTGCATCACTCAGTCAAGTGAGGAATGTAAACCCTGGTTAACTGTTTGTTTTTAGCAGAGTAGCCAAATAATTGCCAAAAACATTTGGCTTCCTGGAGCTATTATAGGTTTCAAACACTTCTGTGATATAAGTTTAAATGCAACAATCTAGTACTGTCTACACACACATGGTATTCGACCTAATAATGGTCTTGGCCACAAACACAAGCTTAGATTTATTGGTTAGATTAGCTAACTGTTTCCTGTATCATCTGGCAAACCAAGAACAAAATAGTAGTGACCCATCCAGAATGTAGGATATTTTGAAAGATTATGCCCAATGTATTCACTACCTCTACAGTCACTTTTTAAAAAATAAATACGACACTAGGATGTAGATCAGGTACAAGAAACTTTGTAGCATTTAGACCTATTTGTTTCCCTAATACTTTTTTTCTGTGATATTTTAAAATTCCTTTTTGCCTTTCACTCCTTGACTTTCTACTATAATTGAGAAGTTTTTGAGTCTTTTGTAAATACACCAGTTCAAACTCTGTACGATTTCCTTGTTTCCTATTATAAGTTCTCCAGGTTCATCTTATAAAGGGCCAAATCCACTTTAACTACTTTATAATATTTGTAGAAGCTCTTACTGCCTGTTTTTGTATATTTTCTTCTTCTATGCAAATTCCTACCTCCATTTCTTTTTTTCTAGTTTCTGAAATTTTCTCCTTTTGCTGGGCCACCACCAATGCTTTACAGCATTACCCTTTTTTCTCCCCAATTTTAATCCATTCTTAATCTCCCTAGTCAGTCAGGAATGGAGCATTCTTCTTGTTATTTTCCCAATCATATTTCTTTATCATTATGAAATAACTCCTCAATTGGTAGCACTACATCTCTACCATCTTGCTTTTTTAGTCTGCTTTCTCACCAAACTGTCTTTGGACATTTATAATTGCCTTTAAAGTTTAAGGCATTTGTTAATTTCACTTCCCAAATAGACTGGGAATTGAGGATGTGACATTCCTGGTCTTTGTGACCCACCTTATCTCACAATTCTTATAATCTAATATTTGATCAACCTTAAATTGAAGATTAATAAACTTCTGCTGAGGCTCCCTGTCCCTTGAGTTACCAATATTAGATTATTTCTCATCTAAAACACTTCAAGATTTTGTCAGCTTGCAGTATGACTCGTGAGTTGAATGTTAGAAACCACATATATTCGCACAAAAGGACCCTGTTCTGAGTAAAAAGAAATTTGTCCATATATTGAATGCTTTCCATTCAGGAAAGGAGGACAGAAACAACCACTCCCCACCCTAACCGATCAGAGACTGCCCTGCCTGCTCTACGTTTAATCAGGCTACCAGAGTTGGCAGTTAACATTTCCTGCTGCATCATCAGGCGAATCAATCAGTACCCTCTTCTCATACCGTCAAATTGGTGGTTCTCTTTTCTCAGTTTGGTTTCTCGTGTCTCATTACTGATGAGTGTAAGGTTAAAAAAGTTCAATTTTGAATGATATCCAATCATTGTATGACCAAACAATTAAATGTCAGAACCTCAAATGTTCCAAGGATCTATTTATGTCTCTACAGTCCTGTTGCTGGTGGTTGGTATTATAGTTAAAAAAAAACCTTTGAGTGCTTTAATTGTGGAATTGGGTAAGTGACTGTGGGTTTTCTGGGCCCACATGAATACAGGAAATTTGGTAACTAAATCTTCAGTTTGTCACTAGCTGGCTTGCTTTGTCACTAACAGAGAGAACTGGGATTTCTGCCCAGTTGCAGAAATAAAGGAGAGTTTGCAAAGACTTTCCTCATAAAATGATGTCACATCTTCAAATGCTTGAACAAATAATTAGCTGGTGTGGCATCAGGTTACAAAAATTCCCAGAGATAGTAGGAACTGCAGATGCTGGAGAATCCGAGACAACAAGGTGCAGAGCTGGATGAACACAGCAGGCCAAGCAGCATCATGGAACAGAAAGGCTTCATCAGAAAGGGTCTAGGCCCGAAATGTCAACCTTTCTGCTCCTATGATGCTGCTTGGCCTGCTGCATTCAATTCCCAGTCTATTTGAGAAATGCAATTAACTCTAATACTTCTGGGCTAAAGGAGCATAAAGGTAACAAGGTGCTTTCTTCTGACAGCTATGCTGTACCCAAATATTTAACATGCACGCAAGGATCGTAGCAAGTACTTAAGTGGCCATTTAATTACTTGTCTTCAAACTGTTCAAATAATTGTTTGGGCAGGTCTGGGCATATCTTAACTCCAAAAAAAAACCAATTTCATGCATTATTTTTTAGCAAAACAGACAATCACTCTGACCAGATAAGTAGAATCAGTTATCACACACAACTTCACAGCTGCTGGGCTATTTAACAGATACAAGGTTGTGATCAGGCTTTGAAACACATTAAGGAAAGTTCCAAAGATTTGCATGCCATGTATGACAGACTGTGCCAAGACAATTTCACTAGACACATTCAGAGCTTAAAACTTGCACCATTCAGCTGCATACTGACTCAGGGGTTAGTCTCATATGACTTGCAGATTGTATCTGTTGTTTTTTGGGCAGATGTCTTGTCAGAGTTAAAATGTATCAAGCTGACTTGGCAGTCAGGAGAACCACATGATTTTGTGGTTCAAGTACAATTGATCTTTTCAACCACAACCAATATTAAATTTACCTGAACTTACGAGAAATGTAAATCAAGTACTACACAAAATAAGTGTTACACCCCCATACATTTCCTGACAGGCTAGCTTGAAAAGCTTGCCACTGATCCTCCTGGCAGTGGACATCATTTCTCTGAATGTACTTCATAGAGTCACAGAGTCATACAGCACTGAAACAGACCCTTTGGTTTAACCAGATTTGGACCAAACAGGTTCCCAAACTAAACTAGTCCCACCTGCCAGGTCCTGGCCCAGATCCCTCCAAACCTTGGACTTATCCAAGGGTCTTTTAAACATTGTAATTGTAACCGCATCCACCACTTCCCTCCAGAAATACATTCCATACGTGAACCACTCTGAAAAAATTTGCCCCTCATGTCTTTTTTAAAATCTCTCTTCTCTCGCCTTAAAAATATGCCCCTCATCTTGAAGTTCCCCATCCAAAGAAAAAGACACCTATTAACCCTATCTATACCCATCATGATTTTATAAACTTCTACAAGGTCACCTCTCAACCTCCTACACTCCAGTGAAAAAAGTCCAAGCCTATCCAGCCTTTCCTTATAACTCAGACCTTCCATACCCGGCAACATCTTGGTAAATCGCCTTTGAACGCTCTCTAGCTTAATAACATACCGGACACAGTGTGCCAGAAGAGGCCTCACCAATGTCCTGTACAACCTAATCATGACATCTCAGCTCCTATACTCAAAGGTCTATGCAATGAAGGCAAGCGCACTAAATGCCTTCTTAACCACCCTGTCTACACAGGACGTAAACTTCAAAGAATTATGAACCTGAACCCCTAGGTCCCTCTGTTCTACAACATCAAAAACCTCTACAATTTTGAACACCTCTTGAAATTCCTAATGCCCTCCTCTGCTCAAACGGAGAACAACCATAGTTTATCCAAACACAACTGATGTGTAGCATCCGAGATAACAAGGTGTAGAGCTGGATGAACACAGCAGGCCAAGCAGCATCAGAGGGGCAGGAAGGCTGACTTTTCGGGTCGAGACCCTTCTTCAGAAATGGGGGATTCTGAAATAAATAGGGAGAGAGGGGAAGGCGGATAGAAGATGGATAAAGGAGAAGATAGGTGGAGAGGAGACAGACAGGTCAAAGAGGCGGGGTTGGAGCCAGTAAGGGTAAATGTAGGTGGGGAGTTAGGGAGGGGATAGGTCAGTCCAGGGAGGACGGACAGGTCAAGGAGGTGGGATGAGGTTAGTGGGTAGGAGCTGGGGGTGGGGCTTGAGGTGGGAGGAGGGGATAGGTGGGAGGAAGAACAGGTTAGGGAGGCGGGGACGAGCTGGGCTGGTTTTGGGATGCGGTCAGGGGAGGGGAGATTTTGAAGCTTGTGAAGTCCACATTGAGACATTGGGCTGCAGGGTTCCCAAACGAAATATGAGGTGCTGTTCCTGCAAACTTCGGGTGGCATCATTGTGGCAATGCAGAAGGCCCAGGATGGACATGTCGTCCAAGGAGTGGGAGGGGGAGTTGAAATGGTTCACGACTGGGAGGTGTATTTGTTTGTTGTGAACTGAGCGTAGATGTTCCACAAAGCGGTCCCCAAGCCTCCGCTTGGTTTCCCCGATGTAGAGGAGGCCACAATGGGAACAGCGGATACAGTATACCACATTAGCAGATGTGCAGGTAAACATCTGTTTGATATAGAAGGTCTTCTTGGGGCCTGGGATGGGGGTGAGGGAGGAGGTGTAGGGGCAGGTGTAGCATTTCCTGCGGTTGCAGGGAAAAGTGCCGGGTGTGGTGGGGCTGGTGGGGAGTATGGAGCGGACAAGGGAGTCACGGAGAGAGTGGTCTCTCCGGAAAGCAGATAAGGGTGGGGATGGAAAAATGTCTTTGGTGGTGGGGTCAGATTGCAGATGGCAGAAGTGTCGGAGGATGATGCGTTGGATTCGGAGGTTGGTGGGGTGGTACGTGAGGACGAGGGGGATTCTGTTTTGGTTGTTATTGCGGGTAGGGGGGTGTGAGGGATGAGCTGCGGGAAATGCGAGAGACACGGTCGAGGGCGTTTTCGAGCACTGTGGAGGGGAAGTTGCGGTCCTCGAAAAACGAGGATATCTGGGATGTCGGGGAGTGGAATGCCTCATCTCGGGAGCAGATGCGGCGGAGGCGAAGGAATTGGGAATAGCGGGGCTTGTGAGCTACTCATGCAGGATTTCCAGCCTATGGCTTGATCTTGCAGTCACAGTATTTATAAGACCCTCCTGATCAGTTTCCAGTCAATGGTAACCCACCAGGACATTAATGATGGGGATTCAGTGATGCTAAAGTCTTTAAATGTCAAAGGATGGTTAACTCCCCCTTGTTGTAAATCAATTTTGTCTGGCATTTATATACCATCGCCTGAAGTTGTCTTTGGCGTATCCAATGCTTTTGGTATCACAAAGTGTTGGCTGATGTCTGATGTTGCTGATATTGAATCAGGAGGAGGGTGAGATGAATGCGATGACTAACTGTTAAACTGATGAAGTTCTTCAACATGGTAGACGGCATAGTGAAGGCGGCCTGCCTTCATTGGTCAGTGCATTGACTATAGGAGTTGGGATGTCATTTTGCGGCTGTAGAGAACTTTGGTTAGGTCACTTTTGGAATACTGCACACTGTTCTGGTCTTCCAGCTACAGGAAAAATGTTGTGAAACTTGAAAGGGTTCCAAAGAGATTGTCAGGGTTGGAGGGTTTGAACTGTAGGGAGAGACTGAATAGGCTGGGACTATTCTCCCTGGGGCATCGGAGGCTGAGGGGTGATCTTATAGAGCTTTATAAAATCATGAGCGGCGTGGATAGGGTGAATAGCCAAGGTCTTCTTCCCAGGGTTGGAGAATCCAAAACTAGAGGGCATAGGTTTAAGGTGAGAGGGGAGAGATATAAAAGGGATCTAAGGGCTACCTTTTCATGCAGAAGGTGGTGTGTAGAATGAGTTGCCAGAAGAAGTGGTGGAGGCTGATACAATTACAACATTTAAAAAGGGGTCTGGATGGGTATATGAATAGGAAAGGTTTATAGGCCAAAGGCTGGCAAATGGGACTAGATCAATTTAGAATATCTGGTTGGCATAGATGTGTTGGACTGAAGGGTCTATTTCGGTGCTGTATGACTGCATAGACTCTATGGTAAACAGTGGACTTAGAGAAAGTGTTCACTAAACATCGATGTCCTGTTTGCTATTGTAGCTTCACAAGCAGAACTGATGCTCAGAGTCACTGCCTGCTGTCAATCATCTCAATTGTTTGATGTAACAAGTGGTGTGAAACGGCGGGGGGAGTTCCATGGATCCTATGCTCTTCAATACAGTTTTTGCTGCCAGGTTTTCTGAAGTATTTGATGGAAATGTTGATGTTATACACATCCAATTTGAATGTTAATCATTTCAACCTGAGATCAGTGAAATTGTTGGGGTTCTTTTGTAGTACAGTGGTACAGTCACTAACTCTGGACCACCTGCCCCAGAAGTGTGTCATAACACAACCGAACAGGTTGATCTTTTTTTCTCTCTGACAGGTACTGGAGACAATGATAACAGTAATTGCCATACTGTTGTATCTGAGCACGCCCTTATAAAACTGTTGCTGTTCAAATGACTGATGACTACACCCTAACCGTCAGCATAATTAAAACAGAAGTACTCCAACAACCATACCCAAACTGTAACCATAACCTTATAGTATAACTCCCAATGACACAAACCTGAAGGTTGGAGATTATGTATTAGCTAATTTGGAAGAATAATGTCTACAAAACATCTGCATCCACAGACAATGAAAAATCAAATTACCAGAAGAAGTTCAACATTTGCCTCTTTACACAAGAGACTGTTGTAAATTTGATACAAACATGTGCTGTGTGTAAAACTGTGCTAACACTCTCCCTCCGACATGCCTGTGAGAAATGGACTGCCTGCCATATTAAGTAGTTGGGCAGGTTCACATGAAATGCATTTAGAACACAATGGGTATCAAATAGAAAGACAAAGTATCCAACATGAGGTACTTCAAGGAGTAGAGACATCTGGAATTACAGCAGTCATGATTAGACTCCAGTTCTGGTGCAGTGGCCACTTAGAACCTATGGCTGATCATAAAATCCCTATGATATTAGGGCTCTTGTGGTGCAGTGGTAGTGTGCTTACCACTGGGCCAAAGGACCTGGGTGCACGTCCCACCTTGTCCAGAGGTATGTAATAGCAGCTCTGAACAGGTTGTCTAGAAAACATTAAAATCCATAAGAGGCTCATGCATTCACAATCTAAACGTGGAACTGTCTGCGAGGTCGGCTGGGATTAAGATTCAGGCACTCCTTGAAGATCAACCTCATAGTGTGGCGTGTACACCAGGGATCAGAATAAAAATGCACCAAAAAAGGAAACAAACTACTTCCAGTATGATGTGAAGTAATGGCATTTTTTTTTCCTTTGAACAGCAAATATTACAGCACATACCGAAAAAAAGGATGATCTAGAAAGTTTGAACAGTCCCAACAAAAATCAGGCAGTCCATCCTTGGTCCACACAGAGCCATAGCCTGGCTCCACATTCACATTAGAATGAACACCAGATAACTCTGTTTGCGTGAGAAACCGACAACAAGTACCACAACACAATTGAATGAATCTATGTGAAGACAGGACTTTGCTCAACAAGGAAGTGTGTGGTGGTCATTCCCAACAATATTGTAATGCATCTGGGTTATGTCAATTGGTGAGGATAAGGGCGAGTAGGTTTTTCACTTGTGCTGGGTCTCAAACCACTTGCCACAAACTCTGGCTGACAAAGTCCATTAGGACTAAGCCAGCACTGTCAATAGTAACACTCTGCAGTCACTCTTGGTAATGGATATTAAAGACACAGAATACATTCTGTGACCTTTTTTACTGTCAGTTCTCCTTCCAAATGGTGTTCAACATGCAGAAAACCAAGGTAAAATACTGCAGACAACA
>NC_063363.1:30272835-30303384 GCF_021869965.1 Rhincodon typus | reverse complement strand
TTCATCAGAAAAGCTTTTCTGATGAAGGGTCTAGGCCCGAAACGTCAGCCTCTCTGCTCCTATGATGCTGCTTGGCCTGCTGTGTTCATCCAGCCCTGCACCTTGTTGTCTCGGATTCTCCAGCATCTGCAGTTCCTACTATCTAAAATACTGCAGATGCTGGAAATCTGAAACAAATGCAGAGAATTTTAGAGATATTCAGCAGGTCTGGCAAGCAGCCATAAAGAGTCTGAAGATCTGATGAAGAGTCATACCAGACTCGAAATGTTAACTGTTTCTCTCTCCACAGATGTTGCCAGATCGACTGAGTTTCTCCAGCATTCTCTGTTTGTTGGAGAAGTACTGGGTAGCAATGGGAATTTGAAGTTGTGCTTAACAGTCTGTTCAATGACATCAGCTGATGCAGTGTGAATGGTTCTGATGCCACGAAGAATGGATCTCTGAGATGTAAAATCACTGAGATAGAAGGGGGCATTGTCTTTCTCAAGTCCCATTATTCTACACATCATAACTTAAATCTAATTGTTTTACTGGGTTCCCAATCATCATCCCTTCTCTGTATTGAAATGAAAAGATCTATCGGCCAGCTTTCTTTACAATAAACCAATAATTTGGGGTATTTATTAAAGACCAAAAGACATAGGAGCAGAATTAGATCATTCAGTCCATCGAATCTGCTCTGCCATTCACTGAGATCATGGTTAGCAGTCTTATTCTACGAAGATGTGAAACTAGTAAACATAGTCAGTTTGTAATATGACATTACAATTGTTTACTTTCTAGATATCTCAAAACATATACACCAGGGAAAGAGGGGAAAAAACTGGATTTTTCTCTGCAGAGATTTGCTTTGAGGGGAAAAACACTTTTGACCAATAAGTCTTAGTCATTGAAGGAAAAGTGGATATGAAACAACTGCACCAATGCTGGTGTCCAATCACAAAGTCACCCTTTATTTACACGTGCATAGTACATGACACTGACCCACCTAGCATAGAGCCGGCTCCTCGGGTGAGCAGAACCCCTGACACTTCTGTTTATATCTGTCAGCCGTGGCTCCCTGATTGGACCAGATTAACAGCCCCAATCAGGGAACTCATATTCTATGAGGTCCACCTGGCTGGCCTCATTCCAATCGCTACAGATAAGAACTGAGCTTCAGTCTGATGTCATGGCTCACCAAGATCATGTCTCTGAACACATGCTGTTATCTCTGAGATTGCTGCAGACACACAGACACATTCCAGACATTCTTCAATAGGACAAACATGTTTCACACTGATTTCATGGTGAGAATTCTTCCAGAATCAGGACAGCTGAGGAGCTTCTCTCCTTCAGCAAGGTTCTCTCCAACTGAATATCCAAACAAATTCCAAGCCTGCAAAACACCATTCAAACAGAACAGCCATTAAACCCAGGCTTAGAAACAAACAGACTCAGGTATTTCCCCTGGAGGGAGTTCAAACAACTAAGACGACAATGATGTAGAACCATGTGGGTTCCAAGTTCCGACATTGGAAGAGTAGAGCTGTGCGCGATGCACGATAGATGGCATGATAGAAGGAAAGCCAAAGAATTGTAACGTGATGCAGACTCCCACAGCTTAAAAACCTTTTCCATTCCATATGGAGCCTTGAGCAACAACTTTGCTCTTGGCATCCTTTATTGACAAGCGGGCAGGAATATGAGAAAGCTGGGTGGAACACTGCAAACTTACAGCTCACAACCCGATTCCTCAGTGACCAGTCCTTGATGATCTTGTCTTGCCTCCTTCTGTGGACAAAATTGAGAAAGTCATGAAGCAGATGATCTCAGGCAACCCTGCAGGAAAAGAAAGAGCTCCAGTGCAAGTTATTAAAGTGGCCCTTGCTGATATGATAGAGGTCTTCCATGATATCCTTTTGTGCATTTGGGCTGAAGATGCCAAATGACTTTTATGACATCATGGTTATTACTCTTGGCAAAACCACAAGCAGCAAAGTAGTGTGGCAACTACAGAGGTAGCTTCTTCAATCCATAGCCAGAAAAATCTTTGCTCACATCATCCTGAACAAAATTATGGTGGCGGAAATGAATCTGCTTGGGATTCAGAGTGACTTTTGTCGACTCACAACACGTGAACATACTCCTTATAATGACACAACTTCAAGAAAATTGCTGCCATCTTAATAGCTCACTCTTCAATGTACAACATCTCAGTACAGATAACTTAGTGCTGAGGTTGTTGGCTTGCTTGCTGAACTGGCTGGTTATTGTACAGGCATTACCTAGCATGCTGGCAAAATATCGTCAGTGCGGCCTCCGATGAAGCGATGTTGTTCTACTCCACTTGGAATTTATACTGTCAGGTCCGTTATGGTGAAAAGTGTCATTTCCGGTTCTGCTCTGCATGGGTTTGCATATGGGGTCTAATTCCACGTGTTTGTTGATTGCATTACAGGTTGAAAACCAGGCCTCTAGGAATTCCTGTGCGTGTCTGTGGTTGGCTTGAGCTAGGATGGTCACATTGTCCCAGTTAAATTGATGGCCTTCATTGTCTGAGTACACTGAGATGCGGAAAAGTTTGTCGTGTTTTTTTGCTGCTATCTGGTGTTCGTGTATCCTGATGGCTAGTTTCCTTCCTGTCTGGCCAATGTAATGTTTGTTGCAGTCATTGCAAGGTATTTTGTAAACTATGTTGGTCCTGCATGTCATGGGTATTGGGCCTTGGAAAAGAACTGGAAATGACACAACCCAACTTAACACAGACCGTACCATATAAATTCCAAGCGGAGGAGAACAACGTCGCTACATCGGAGGCTGCACCGATGATGTTACCCAGCATTGTGAGGAAACCTCTAGATGATAACCAGGCAGCTCGGTGAGCAAGCCAACAACTTCATCCACAACCTGAACTACAAATCTTCACAAGAACCTGAAAAAAACTTAGTGCTGCCAAGGCTCCCACAGTCTTACTACTCTGATTCTGCTTCACAGAAGCTGTCAGTGTGTTTTAGTTTGTTTTCCATTGTGTAAAGACTTTGTTATACAATTTTTCCACCAACAGAAAAACACCCACGTGACTAATGACACATTTACGAGCAAAGCCTGTTAAGGGCAATGATGTCATCCAAGAAGTGAGGGGGGAGGGACAGGGAGGGGTTAGGTAGAGAAGGAGGGGTCTAAATCAAAATGGAGTTGGAGGGGGAAAATAAAGCATTCCACCACCCCACAGTGCCCACCTCTCCCTAAGGGCTTCGAGAGCATTGGTGGACACTACATGCTCCCCCTCAAGGACACCCGGAAGCAAACACAACAGTGGAAGACGGGCTGACAGTTGGCAGAGATGAGCCCCTTCGAGGGCCGCTGCCTGGACCTGTTTATAGCCAGCCTGGCCAGGCCCAGGAGCAGACCCACAAGGAGGTTCTCCAATCTGCCCACACCCCTCTGCACAGGGTGCCCGAAGATCAGGAGCATGGGGCTGAAGTGCAACCAAAACATAACAAAAGGTCTTTCAATAAAAAAGGAGTACAAATACCCACAACCAATACATACATGGACAATGGACTCCACAGTGCTGCAAAACAAACAGTTGAGCTGGGAGTCAATGAACTACTGCAACCTGTGGTTACATGGGACCGCTGCGCGCAACATCCTCCATCCTAGATCACCGAGGGAAAGAGGGAGGACTTTTGTGTGTTTCAAACTATCGGATATTTAAAGATACGTTCTCAGTTTTTTTGACTGGGATTTTGCTTTTCTTCTTTCTTCTCCCAGAATGGCTGTAGCTTTTGTAGAGCTGACGATTTCTTCAAAAGGCCACTGTTACTAGAACATTATGAGATAGCTGTGCTCACCTGCTGTTAACTTGTTGGAATGCGATAGCTAACTCGCTGGTCACCACACTAATGGTTCTGGGATCTTGACACAGTCATACAGTCACAGTCAGAGATTTGTACAACATGGAAACAGACCCTTCGGTCCAACTTATCCATGCCGACCAGATATCCTAAATTAATCTGGACCCATTTGCCAGCATTTGGCCCATATCCCCCAAACCCTTCCTATTCATGTACCCATCCAGATGCCATTTAAATGTTATGATCGTACCTGCTTCCACTACTTCCTCTGGCAGCTTGTTCCACATATGCCGCATCCTCTGGGTGACAAAGTTAGCCCTCAGGTCTTTTTTTAATCTTTCCCCTCTCACCTTAACCCTATGCCCTCTGGTGTAGGGCTCTTCCACCTTAGAAAAACTTAGCTAATCACTGTATACATGTCCCTCATGATTTTATGAACCTTGATAAGGTCACCCATCAACCTGCAATGCTCCACAGAAAAAAGCCCCAGCTTATTCAGCCTCTCCCTATAATTTAAACCCTCCAGTCCAGCAACCTCCTTGCCTTCATTGCTCAGTCATTCGAGTATAGTAATTGGGACATTATGTTCAGATTGTACAGGTCATTGGTGAGGCCTCTTCTGGCACACTGTGTCCAGTTCTGGTCGCCCAGTCAGAGGAAGGATGTTATTAAGCTAGATAGGGTTCAGAAGCGATTTACCAGGACATTGCCAAGTCATCACAAATTAGTTTCGATGTCAAGTCTTTGGAAAGGGTGCAAAGAAGATGATGCCACACATCAGTTGCGTTTGGATAAACTATGGTTGTTCTCTGTTTGAGCAGAGGAGGGCATGAGGAATTTTAAGAGGTGTTCAAAATTGTAGAGGTTTTTGATGTTGTAGAACAGAGGGACTTAGGGGTTCAGATTCATAATTCTTTGAAGTTTACGTCATGTGTAGACAGGGTGGTTAAGAAGGCATTTAGTGCGCTTGCCTTCATTGCTTAGGCCTTTGAGTATAGGAGTTGAGACATCATGTTTAGGTTGTACAGGACATTGGTGAGGTCTCTTCTGGAATACCGTGTCTAGTTCTGGTCACCCAGTTATAGGAAGGATATTATCAAGTTGTAGAGGATTCAGAAGAGATTTACCAGGATGTTGCCGGGTATGGAAGGTTTGAGTTATAAGGAAAGGCTGGATTGGCTGGGACTTTTTTCAAAGGAGCTTAAGAGGTAGAGAGGTGACCTGATAGAAGTTTATAAAGTAATGAGAGGTACGGATAGAGTTGATGGTAGTTGTTTTTTTCCCTAGGATGGGGAATTTCAAGACTAGGGGGCACATTTTTAAGGTGAGAGGAGAGAGATTTTAAAAAGACATAAGCGGCAATTTTTTTTTTTACACAGAGGGTGGTTCGTGTGTGGAATGACCTTCCTGATGAAGTGGTTTAGAATCATAGAGTCCCTACAGTGTGTAAACAGACCAAATGCAGATACATTTACAACGTTTAAAATGTACTTGAATGGATATATGAATAGGAAAGGTTTGGAGGGATATGGGCCAGGAACAAGCAGGTGGGACTAGTTGTTTGGGATTATGTTCGGCATGGTCTGGTTGGACTAAAGGATCTGTTTCCATGCTGTATGACTCTATGACTCTATAAATCTTTTCTGCACCCTCTCAAGTTTAACAATATTCTTCCTATAGAAGGGTGACTGGAATTGTACGCAGTATTCTAAAAGAGGCCTCATTGATGTCCTGTAAAGCCGCAACATATCATCCCAACTCCCATACTCAATGTTAATTGATAAATGTTCCTGCACCATCAGGTCATTGTCTAAATTTGGCTCCTCATTTGTTCCTGTACTTATTGAGCATACCCCCTTTTCCTGGTTCTGGGATATTTTGTTGCAGAAACTATCCTGAGCACACACAAGGAGTTCACTACTTCCCTGATCCATGTTGGCACAATCATCCCGATCTGTATGTGTCTAAATCTCCTGTTAGAAATAATGCTGCTTTTACCACGTGCTGGTCTAATCTACTCATGCAATCAACATGTAAGTCCACTATTATCTTAAATGCTCTTCTATTGTTCAATTCTACATATCAGCCTCCACTTACCTGTTGCTACATCCTCTCTCAGCATTGATGGAACTCCCTCTCTAACAACATTATAGGTCTACCAAATGCAATTCAGAAGGCAGCTCACCACAGCCTTCTCAAAGGAATGAGCTACCACAGGAAGTAATAGAGGCTGATAAAATTACAACATTTAAAAAGGCATCTGGATGGGTGTAAGGATAGGAAGGGTTCAGAGGGATATAGGCCAAATGCTGGCACATGGAACTAGGTCAGACTGGGATGTCTGGTCAGTGCGGATGAGTTGAAACAAAGGGTCTGTTTCTGTGCTGTACGACTCGATAACATGGATTACTGATCAAGCACCACACAACTCTGGTCAACTCCCCACCCAGAAGCAGTCCTTTGTATCCTGACGGGCAAGGCTTATCTTGTGCAGTCAGTTAATCCTTTAAGGTACTAACTGTCTTACACAATATTTGGCATCTTCACAAATGCTTCTTCTCCAGTTTGGGTGGTCTTTGGGCAAGAGATTCCCATAGGATGGTGGTGATGTTGCATTCTTTTCAGGGGAATTTTGAGAACATCTTTGCAGCATTTCCTCTACCTTTCTGGTAAGTGCTTACAGTGACAAAGCTCTAAATAAAGTGTTTGTTTTTGGAGCCTTGCATCAGGCACATAGATAGTGTAGTTTGCTGAATGCAGCTAATCATTGTAATGCTGGGGATGTTGGCCTGACAGAGAACATTGATATTGAAGTGCATATCTGGTCAGAGAATTTTCAGGATATTGCAGAGACATTCTTTTTTTTCCTTTATTTATTAACGGGATGAGGGCGTCACTGGCTGGGCAGCATTTATTGCCCATCCCTAATTGCCCAGAGGGCAGTTAAGAATCAACCACATTGCTGTGGGTCTGGAGTCACATGTAGGCCAGATCGGGTAAGGATGGCAGTTTCCCTCCCTAAAGGACATTAGTGAACCAAATGGGTTTTTCCTGACAATCAATAATAGATTCATGGTCATCATTAGATTCTTAATTTCAGATATTTATTGAATTCAGATTCCACCATCTGCTGTGACAGGATTCGAACATTATCTGGGTCTTTGGATTAATAGTCCAGAGATAATACCACGAGGCCATCGCCTCCCCCAAAATTTTCTGGAAATTTTGAAAATTCAGGAAAATTTTTCTGAAGAAGGGTCCCGATTCCTGCTCCTCTGATGCTGCCTGGCCTGCCGTGTTCCTCCAGCTCCACACTGTGTTATCTCTGACTCCAGCATCAGCAGTTCTTAATACCGCAAAGAGAATGTGGACTGCAGTTTCACAGTTCCTTGAAAGTGGAGTCACAGGTAGACAGAATAACGAAGAAGGCATTTGGTATGCTTGCCTTTATTGGTCAGTGCATTGAGTATAGGAGTTGGGAGGTCATGTTGCGGCTGTACAGCACATTGGTTAGGCCACTTTTGGAATACTGAATGCAAATCTGGTCTCCCAGCTATAGAAAAGATGTTGTGAAACTTGGAAGGGTTCACAAAAGATGTACAAGGATTTTGCCAAGGTTGGAGGGTTTGAGCAGTAGGGAAAGGCTGAATAGGCTGGGGCTATATTCCCTGGAGCGTCAGAGGCTGTGGGGTGACCACAGAAGTTTATAAAATCGTGAGGGGTATGTATAGGGTGAATAGACAAGATCTTTTTCCAAGGGGAGGGGAGTCCAACACCAGAGGGCATAAGTTTAAGGTGAGAAGGGAAAGATTTAAAAGGAGCCGAAGGGCAACTTTTTCATGCAGAGGGTGGTGTGTATATGAGCTGCCAGAGGAAGTGGTGGAGGCGGATACAATTACAACATTTAAAAGGCATCTGGATGGGTATATGAGTGGGAAGGGTTTAGAGGGATATGGACCAAATGCTGACAAATGGGACTAGATAAATTCAGGATATCTGGTCGGCATGGACAAATTGGACTGAAGGATCTGTTTCCATGCTGTACATCTCTATGACGCTATGAATCTATGAACTGACTTAACTGTTACTCCATCAAAATGCATAACAAAATAATAGATCTATCAACCACAACTAATTAACTTTCCAAAATATTAACATCCCATAAACAGACCCTTGGCAAATTCAGTAAACCAGATTGTTTCACAAGCAATTCTAGCAGCAGGAAGAGAACCCTAGCTTTTAGCTGTAACAGAGACAGGAATAAGAGCTTCCACATCCAGCTTCAAGATCCCAGCAACTGCAGAAAACCTAACCTAAAAATCCTGGTTTTGTGGGAGCATGACCCTATCCGTTCACACTGCTTCTACTGGCCCACTTTTAAAACAATTCCTAAGGGCTCACAAGCTCTTTACTTTATTGTCTTTGAGCAGGCTGCTCTTCACCTCTGTCTCAACCTTACTTCATTAAAAAAAAGACAAAATACACCTCTTAAAGCCATAGTATTGTCACTCCTCCCCCATCAATAGACGAAGATGGCTTTATTTTTAAAAACCTTTAGCCTTGCACTATTAGTACACGAAAATATACATACATTACATTGTTTGCATGCTTAGAATCACTCACTACTACAGTCCATTTCAGTCGGTTTATTCCCTGCCATCAACGCCTCTATCTTCCTTCATCCAAGTCGTGAGAATGTGTCAGTGATTACGTTCTCTCATCCTGCCACGTGTTTAATTTTCAAATTGAATGGCTGCAGCAGTAAGTTCCATCTAAATAGTCTGGAATTTTTATCCTTAAATGTTTCCAAAAACTTTAAAGGGTTAATGATCAGTATATACAATTGTTTTAGACACATTACTGGCAATATACAATGTTGAAATGTTGCAAAGCTAACACCCAACTCAAGATCTCCTTCTCACCTGTGGAATATTTCTGTTGATGATTATTCAATTTTCTGGAAAAATACCCAATAGGTCTTGCTATCTTCTTGTTGTCTTCTTGTAAGAGTACAGCACTGTTCGCACATCACTTGCATCGATAGCCACTTTGAATGGCTTTGCATAATTAGGTGGCGCTAGTACCGGGGCAGTGGTTAACACAACTTTCAGGCTGTCAAATGCCTTCTGATATTCATCTGTCCACTGAAATTTTCAGCAGTTCTTCAATAAGTCAGTTAGTGGAACAATAACACTGCTAAAATTCTGAGAAGACCCACTCAGTCCCAGGAATTGTACTACTTCCTTCTTCACCAAGGGTATGGGAAACTCCCCAGTAACCAGTTACACATCCCATGGGGCCATCTGTCCATGTGCAATGACACAGCCCAGGAACATGACTTGGGCTTCTGCGAACTCAATCTTAGCCAGGTTTACCAACAAACACACCTCCCGAAGTCAGTCAAACATTTCCAAAAGAAGCTCCAAATATCCTTTCCCATGTGACGAAAAATCACCAGATCATCAACGTACACCACATTGGGTAATCCCAAGTGACTTTATTGGTTAGTCTTTGAAATGCAGCTGGCACATTTTTCATACCAAATAGCATGACTTTAGATTTGTATAGACTATTCAGTGTCACGAAAGCTGAAATGTCCTTCGCTCTTTCAGATAAAGGTACCTGGTAGTATCCTCTGAGTTAAGTCTAACTTGGAATTACAAGCTGCTTATCCCACCTTCTTGGTACAGTCTTCCAAACATGGAATCAGATATGACTGAGAGTTTGTAACTGCATTGACTTTGCGATAGTCCACCACACAGTCATTGAGTGCCATCTGGTTTTGGCACCATTACTATAGGTCAGCTCCAGTTGCTGCAACTCACTTCAACTATGTTGTCTTTGAGCATGCGTTCAATCTCTTTATCCCAGTTTCTGAGAACTTCCTAATTATCCAATTTAACTTTAACAATGTCCAATTCAGAATCCTCTGACCTTGGTTCATCACTCCGTGTTGAAACCAGTAGCACATTCTCCGTTTGCTTTCCTTCTCTATCAAAATACCTTCTCAGCATTTTCACATGACACACTCAGATTTCTTTCTATCTGGTGTCTTTAATCAAATAATTCACCTCACTCAATTTCCTTCTGGTTTGATAAGGCTCACTAAACCTTGCCATTGAAGGTTCAGCTACCACTTGCAGTAATATTTAGACTTTAGCTCCTCTAGCGAAACTATGAGTTTTTGATTTCTTGTCCACTTTCTGTTTTGTCATGTGGTGTGCTACTTTCAAAAGCCAACTCACTCACTCTATAGAAACTTTCCCTAAAATTTGACACATAGTCTAAATACGTGGTTTCTGAACTAAATATATTCACTTTGTCCTCCACCTGTTCTTATTTTTTCCTCTGCAATTTGAGCAAACATAGCTTGGATTTGTGAACTTTTAATTGTGGTTATGTCAGTGCAGACTCGATGGGCCAAAGGGCCTTTTCTATGCTGTCTGACTCTATGAATCTATGAACTGGCTTAATTGTAACTCTATTGAAATGCATAACAAAATAATAGATATATTAACTACTACTAATTAACTGTTCCAACATAGTAACATTCCATAACACACTCTTGGCAAAGGCAAATTCAGTGAAATTAGTTGCAGAGTAGACAGTGAAGAAGGTTTTCTAAGATTACAAAGGGATCTTGATAAATAGGTCAATGGACTGAAAAATGGCAGATGGAGTTCAATGTGAATAAATGCGAGGTATTGCGTTTTGGTACAAACAGGAGCAGGGCTTATACAATTACTGGTAGAGCCTTGGGTAGTGTTGTCGAAGAGGGACCTAGGGGTGGAGGTGCATAATTCTTTGAAGTTTGTGTCACACATAGACAGGGTGGTTAAAAAGGTGTTTGACACGCTTGCCTTCATTGCTCAGTCCTTTAGAATGGGAGTTGGGAAGTCATACTGAAGTTGTACAGGACACTGGTGAGGCCTCTTCTGGAATACTGTGTGCAGTTCTGGTCGACCAGTTATAGGAAAGATATTATTAAGCTGGAGAGGGTTCAGAAGAGATTTACCAGGATGTTGCCCGCTATGGAAGGTTTGAGTTATAAAAAAAGGCTGGATAGGCTGGGACCTTTTCCACTGGAGCATAAGACGTTGAGAGATGACCTTATAGAAGTTTATAAAATAATGAGAGGTCTAGATAGAGTTAATGGTAGTTGTCTTTTCCTAAGATGGGGAATTTCAAGGCGAGGGAGCACAATTTAGGGTGAGAGGAGAGAGATTTAGAAAAGACATTGGAGGCATTTTTTTTTTTACACAAAGAGTGGTTCCTGTGTGGAATGAACTTCCTGAGGAAGTGGTGGATGCAAGTACAATTATAATGTCGAAAAAACATTTGGATAGATACATGAATAGAAAAGGTTTGGAGCTATGTGGGCCAGGATCAGGCAGGTGGGACGAGTTTAGTTTGGGATTACATTCAGCATGGGCTGATTGGACCAAAGGATCGGTTTCTGTGCTGTATGACTGTAAAAATTAGATTGTCTTACATACAATTCTAGCAGCAGGAAGTGAACCCAGCTTTTAGCTGGAACAGAGAGAGGAATAAGAGCTTTGACATCCAGCTTCAAGACCCCAGCAACCGCTGCTGAAAGCTAAAACTAAAAATCCTGCTTCTGTGGGAGCTTGACCTCACCCATTCAGGCTGCTTAAAACCCAAGGCCTCACAAGCTGTTTACTTTATTGGCTTTGAGCAGCCTGCTCTTCATCTCTGTTCCAACCTTTCTTAATATAAAAAAGGATAAAATACACCTCTTAAAGCAATAGTATTGTTACAAACTCTCTCAGGCAAAGACTTCCAAACAGTCAATCCTCTGAGAAAAACAAAATCTCCTCACCTCCATTTTAAACAGTAGTCCCCCTTTTTTTTTAAAACCCAAGTTCGAGCATCTCCCTTGATAGGGGGGTAGGTGGGGAGGTGGGGGGGGGGGGGGGGGGGGAGGGGGGAGTATTCATTCGGTACCCACGCTATCAAGTGCTCTCAGAATTTTATTTGTTTCAATAAGATCAACTCTCATTTTTTCCAAACTCCAATAGGTACTAGCCTTGACTGTCCAACCTTTCCTGATTAGGTAATCTCTCTATCCCAAAAATGAGTCATTTGAAACTTCTCTGAATTGTTTCTAATGTAGTTAGACCAGTTCTTAAAAAGGGAGACCAAAACAATGCACTATTCTAGATATGCTGTCATGAAGCCTGTACAAATTATATTAAAACAGTTGATGTGTCCACATTTGAGTGGGTGAATTCCATGTCAAAGGAGATACAGAAAAGACAGAGGGAAAGGAAAGACTGAATTCAGAGAGGGCTAAAAAGAAATTAAAAGAACATAAGAGCTAGAGCAGGATACAGCCCCTTGAGCTGCTCCACCATTTAACACGATCATGGCTGATCTCATCTTGGCCTCCGCTCCACTTTCCTTCCTGCTCTCCATAAGCCTTCAACTAATTAAAACTAATTAAAACTAATTAAAAATCTGTCTACCTCCTCAAATTTATTCAGTGCCCAGCAACCACCACACTCTGAAGTAGTGAGTTCCACGGATCCACGACTCTGAGAAAAGTCATTCCTCCTCATCTGTTTTAAATCAGCTACACCTTAGCCTAAAACTATGACCTCTCGTTCTAGATTGCACTGCAAAGGTAATATCTGCTCTGTGTCTATATTGTAAATCCCATTTAGCATCCTCTATACCTCAATTAGATCTCTTCTCATCCCTCTAAATTCAAGCAAGTAAAGGCCTAAATGGCTCAATATCTCCTCATAAGAAAAGACGTTCATCTCTGGAAATTCAGTGAAATTTCTCTGAACTGCCTCTAATACAATTACACCCTTCCTCAAGTAAGGGACCAAGACTGTATACATTATTCCAGATGTGCACCAATGTCTTACAGAATTGCAACAACAGTTCCCTAATTATATACTATATTCCTTCAATAATAAATGCCAAAATTCCATTTGCCTTTCTCATTACCTGCCACACCTGCAGACCAGCTTTCTGCAACTTATACACAGACACCCAGAATCCTCTGCACTGAAGTTTCTCTCCATGTTGATAATAACTTGCCTCTTCTATTCCCCCGTTGAAAAAGGGCAACCTCACACATAGCAACATCTAACTTCATTGACCACATTTTGGACCATTCACATAATCTATCTACATCCACTTGGAAATTTCTTATTTCTTCATTGCATCTTACTTCCTGTTTATTTTAGCATCATCTGCATGTTTGGCTATAGTACCTTCTATCCTCACATTCAACCATTAATATGGATAGTAAACAGAGAGAGCCTGAGGACTGAGCCCTGTGGCACCCCATTAGTTACATGTTGTCAACCAGAAAAAGACCCATTTATCCTGACTCTGCTTTCTGCTGGTTGGCCAATCCTCTATCCAAGCTGACTCTGACTCTTCTGCTTACATATCTTTTTATGAAAACTAAACATTTGGAGGTACCCTCAGATGCTGGTTATGAGAAGATCTTGTACGTGGGTGTGTTATAATATGTCTCTGTGTCAAGTAGTTATGGAATAAAATATGAACAGAAAAACTTTATCCCCTGACCCCAGTTGATCTTACCTTGTGTAAGAACCTTTTAGGAGGCACAGTTTCAAATGCCTTCTGAAAGTGTGGACATCCTATCTCTACAGGAGCCCCATCATCCACTTTGTTACATCTTTGAAAAAAACTCTAGCAAAATTCGTCAACAAGATTTACCATTCATAAAACCATGCTGGCAAATTGTTTTTTGACTTTCCAAATATTCTGTTACTTAATAATGGATTTCAACAGTTTCCTGATGACAGACATCAAGCTACAGTTTCCTACTTTCTGCCTCCTTCCTTTTTTGATTAAAGGTGTTACATTAACATTTTCCAATCCATTGGAACCTTTCCAGAATCCGGGAAACTTTGGAATATTATAACCAATGGATCCACTGTCTCTGCTGCCACTTCCTTTAAGACTTGAGCATGTCGGCCAGCAGGCTCTGGGACTCATCTGCATTCAATCCCAATAGTTTCCTCAGTACTTTCTCCCCTAGTGGTGGCAATTGTTTTAGGTTCGCCCTTTTCTATAAGCTCTGATTACCTGTTGGGAAGGTTTCAATTGTTCTCTACCATGAAAACGGAGGCAAAATATTGATTTAGCGTCTCTACGATTTCTGTGTGCCTCACTATTAACTCCCCAATCTCAT
Source organism: Rhincodon typus (assembly GCF_021869965.1). Classification (NCBI taxonomy): domain Eukaryota; kingdom Metazoa; phylum Chordata; class Chondrichthyes; order Orectolobiformes; family Rhincodontidae; genus Rhincodon; species Rhincodon typus. Next base: position 30,289,347 of record NC_063363.1, on the reverse strand, counting down.
TCCCTAAGGGATCAACAGCCACCTTAGTTTCTTTGTTCCTTTTTATATATTTAGAGAAGCTTTTGCAATCTGTTTTGTATTTTGCACTTATCTTCTTTCATTACCCTTTACTCTTGTTCCTAATTTTTCAGTAACCCTTTGCTGGCCTTTAAAATTTTCCCAATCCTCCAGCCTGCCACTGACCTTTGCAATAGTTTTTACTCTTTTGTTATGTTTTACTTACTTGCTTAGCTATGGATGCTTTTCCCACCTCTTATAATCTTACTTATAGTAATAGAGTCATAGATTTGTACAGCACAGAAACAGACCCTTCAGTCCATTTCATCCATACCAACCAGATATCCTAATATTAATCTAGTCACATTTACCAACATTTGCCCCATATCCCTCTAAACCCTTCCTATTCATGTACCCATCCTTTTAAATGTTGTAATTGTACCAGACTCCACCTCCTCCTCTGGCAGCTCATTCCATATATGCACTATCTTCTGCGTGAAAATGTTGCCCCCTAGATCCCTTTTAAATCTCTCCCCTCTCACTTTAAACCTATGCTCTCTAGTTTTGGACCCCCTACCCTGGAAAAGACCCTGGCTATTCACCCTATTCATGCCCCTCATGATTTTAAAAACCTCTATTTGACAGAATTGTAACTGCCCCTCTGAAATGGCTGAGAAAGCCACTCAGCTCAAGGGCAATTAGGGACGAGCAACAAGTGTTGACTTAGCCAGCATTGTCTACTTCCTATGTACAGATTTTGAGTATATAACATTTATAGAAACCCCCCCACCGCCACGCCCTGGCATGGAACTTTAATGTACATCTTTCCTCGCTTCCTGTTCATTTATCTTTGAGATATTCAGCTCACTAACTACATACACCCTACCAGTCAGCATGCTTACACTGTTTACCCTGGATGTAGAAACAGGAAATCATTGTCCCTTGTACTAACATCTTTACTTGCAATCCAATTTGTGCAGAAACATTTTGCAATTATGGAGGAAACTTGCCAATGCACATCCTAAAGACTTAAAGGTAAGAAAAAGAGCAAAGATGATATTAGGACGAAATGACGTGTAGTTTAATCATGCAAGTAGGAAGGAGAATCAAAAGGTAGAAAGATGGAGATTTGTCATGAAGCAATGTGCAGCATGGTGGCTCAGTGGCTAGCACTGCTGCCTCACAGCGCCAGGGACCTGGGTTCAATCCCACTCTCGGGCGACTGTCTGTGTGGAGTTTGCACATTCTCCCCATGTCTGTGTGGGTTTCCTCCAGGTGCTCCGGTTTCCTCTCACAGTCCAAAGACATGCAGGTTAGGTGGACTGGCCATGCTAAATTGCTCCACAGTGTCCAGGAATGCGCAGACTAGGTGGATTAGCCTCAGGGAATGCAGGGTTACAGGGTTACAGGGATAGGGCAGGGCAGTGGGATGCCCTTCAGAGGGTCAGTGTCGACTCTGATTCCATGCTGTAGGGATTCTATGAAACTCTAAATGTACAGGTTTAGACAGATGAAAGCATGGCCACTAATGGTGAGGAGAAAGGGAAGCAAAATAAGCTGGAGTCAAATGTATTCAAATAAAGTAGAACTGAAGATCTGAAACAAACACACAGAATGCTGATTGAAACTCAGCAGGTCTAGCAGCATCTACAGAGAGAGAAAGCAGAGTTAACATTTTCAGTCCAATGATCCTGGACGAAGAAGGGTCTATAAAAGGACTCGAATGGATCAGAAACATTAACTCAGTTCTTTTCTCTACAGATGCTGCCAGACCTGCTGAGTTTCTCCAGCAATTTCTGTGTTTATTTGTTTCAAATATATTTAGATTCTTTGAGGAAGTTAGTTGGAGAAGGTTCTGGGAATAGGCTGGAGTGAGGCAAGGGAAGTGGGAGACTAGGAGCCATAGTAGTTCAACAAGGAACAGAGGGTGAGGAGTGAGCAGGTCTTGGAATGAGGTTGGATATTGGCAGCCATGATCTTTCTTCAGCATGTACAAGGTCCTCTGCCAATCACTGCATTGAGATCCAGCCACATCATGATTTACCAAGATTCTATTTTCAACTAAGTTATTTGAGGAAGAAAACTATTGTTCGATTGTGTAAACTACAGCAAAGCTATAATTATTCAGGTGTTGCTTGCACTGTATTATACTCTGATTCTACGAGAGCAGAAGGAGTTAATTTAGTATATTGGGCTTGGGCCAGTTCTTCCTACTCTCTTGCTTTTTCTTTGTAGATGTGTATTTTTTTCCCTGTTCAAATGTTTATCCAATTCCATTCTGAAAGTAAATATTGAATCTAATTACAACCTTTCAGGCAATCCACAGCAATTCATTAAAAACCTAATCTCACTTCTTTTTCTTCTTCCAATTTTCTATAATTGTTTCTGTTGGGTGCTCCAGTTTCCTCCCGCAGTCCAAAGATGTGCAAGTTAGGTGGATTGGCCATGCTAAATTGTCTAAACTGTTCAGCGATGTGCAGGTTAGGTGCGTTAGCCATAGGAAATGTAGGGATACAGCAAAAGGGTAGGGAGATTGACCTGGGTGGGATGTTCTTCGGGGATGGGTCTGTTTGTGATGTTCTTCAGGGGGTCAGTGTGGCCTTGTTGGACTGAATGGCCTGTTTCCACACTGTAGGGATTCTATGGATAATCTGTATCCTCCGCTCATCAAGCCTGCTGCTGATAGAATCAGTTTCTCCTCATTTATCAGAATACTTCATAATGTTAAGCACCTCTACTAAACCTCCAATTATCCTCTGCTCCAAGTATCCTTATAACTGAAGCCCCATATCCTTGGTATAATACAAATAATTTATAATGTTTACAGCACATGGCATTGTTTCTGCTCACACAAGCCCTAGCCACCCATCCCAATCTGACCCTGCCCCTCTATACCTTTCTCCCCCATGTGCTTCTCTAATTACATTTTGAGTATATCAATGCTATTTGCTCCAACTAGACTCTGCCATACAGAGTTCCATATTCTCACTACTTTCTGAGTACAGAGGTCTCTTCTTAATTTACTCTTCAATTTAGTGACTGTCTAGAACTCCAGGGCCTTACCATTAAGTGTATAACCCTGAGAGTGGAATCAAACCTAGGTCCCTGGGACTGTAAGGCAGCAGTGCTAACCCACTGAGCCACCATGCCACACTCAAGCCAATACCTCACACTCATCAACATTGAAGGTTCTTTGCCAATTCTGGTGAATGTCAATGGCAACCATGGTCTTGTTATGGTTGGTGCCCAGAACTGCACGTACTTTAGCTGAGGCCTAACACGGATTATAATATTTAGGGACAGAGAGTTACATCCCTATTTACTCCTTTTGGGTGTGCGATATTGCCATCTGCACTCAGAGTTCAATGCATTGGCACAGCAACCAATATGAGTGTGACCTCTGAGTGGCTGTGCAGTTTAGAGGGATTGCTGATGTAACTCTCTTTGCTTTTGTACTCCATGCCTCTATCTATAACTGTACTTTTAAACAGCATTCTCAACATGTCCTGTAATTTCAAAGACTAGTGTACCTAACATCCCAGGTTTCACTGTTCAGGTGCGCTCTTTCAATTTGGACATTTAGTTTATGTTATCTCTCATTTTGTCTTATCAACAAGCATCAGTTCTTGGAATCAGAATTTCATCATCACGTGTCTGTCCATTATACCAGTCTCTGCCCCAGCTAAATCAGTTAAGATCCTCTTCATGGTTGACTAAATTCAGAACATAGAACAGTACAGCACAGCAGAGGCCCTTCGGCCCACGATGTTGTGCCGACCTATTATCCTACTCTAAGATCAAACTACCCTGCATACTATCATAAATTTTACTATCATAAATTTACTATCATATTTCTAAGTTTCTCATGTGACAATACTATGGGCTTTAAGAGGTGTATTTGGTCCTGTTTTCATTAAATGAGAAAAGATTGTGACAGAGGTACTGAGTAATCTGCTCAAAGCTAATAAAGTAAACAGCTTAAGAACATAGAACATAGAACAGTACAGGCCCTTCGGCCCACGAGGTTGTGCCGAACTTTTACCCTAAACCTAAGGTCTATCTAACCTCCACTGCTACCTTATACTATCATCCATATGCCTATCTAATAGCTGTTTAAATGTCCCTAATGAGGCCGACTCCACTACCCTCTCCGGCAATGCATTCCACACCCCGACCACTCTCTGAGTAAAGAACCTACCTCTGACGTCTCCCCGATATCTACCTCCTTTCACTTTAAAACTATGTCCCCTCGTATAAGCTACCTCCACCCCAGGAAAAAGTCTCTGGCTGTCTACTCTATCTATACATCTGATCATTTTGTACACCCCTATCAAGTCACCTTTCATCCTTTGTCGTTCTAAAGAGAAAAGCCCTAGCTCTCTCAACCTTTCCTCATAAGACCTTCCCTCCATTCCAGGCAACATCCTGGTAAATTTCCTCTGCACCTTTTCTAACGCTTCCACATCTTTCCTGTAATGAGGTGACCAGAACTGGACACAATACTCCAGATGTGGCCGAACCAGGCTTTTGTACAGCTGGAGCATAAAGTCACGGCTCTTGAACTCAATTCCTCTGTTAGTGAAAGCTAACACACCATACGCCTTCTTAACAACTCTATCCTCCTGGGTGGCAGCTTTCAGGGAACTGTGAACATGAACCCCCAGATCCGTCTGCTCCTCCACACTGCCAAGAATCTTTCCGTGAATCTTTCACGGCTTGTGCCGCCTTGGAGTTTTTTTTCTAAATTCGGAACAATAGGACAGCCTGAAAGGGTGGGGTTGTTGACTTGCTCGCTGAGCTAGTAAATTTGTTGCAGATGTTGCGTCACCTCCACTGAAGATGTCACCTAGTAGGGTTACGAAACATTTGCAAGCAAATTTACCAGCTCGGCAAGCAAGTCAACAACTGAAGCTACAAATCTTCTCAAAAAGCTTGAATGGGTGGGGTCAAGCTCCCACAAAACCAGGACTTTGAGTTTTAGTTTTTCAGTAGCAGTTGCTGGGATCTTGAAGCTGGATCTGGAAGCTACAGTACATCCCTCAGCTACTCTCTCTCTCTCTCTCTGAGGGGTTTTTATTTTCCCTTCCTGTACTGGAGAATTGCAATGTGAGACAATCTATTTTACTGAATTTGCCTTTGCCAAGTGTGTATTTATGGGACATTGCTACATTATTTAACTACTAAACAGTAACTGTTCTAATCGATCATTCTGTTAAGTTTTCCATTAGAGTTGTTATTCCAATTTCTTCTTTCTTTTGTTGTATTTTATTTGTACGTTATAGTTAAAGTGTGTTTTACTTCAAGGCTGGTAGGTTGACCAATCGAATTGCCCCCAGAACGCAATGGCTGGCACTTGCCTTTAATATAAGAAAAAGGTAGAGTCTAGGCTATTTTCTTAATAGACTTTTGAGGGGATTTGGTCTGGTCCATAACACCCATCATCGACAAATGTTGATATTGTACCCTGTCTACCAAAATCTAGGTCAATACAAAATTAGAATAGAGGCTGGGTTAGCAGGAACTGCAGATGCTGGAAAATCTGAGATAACAAGGTGTAGAGCTGGATGAACACAGCAGGCCAAGCAGCATCAGAGGAGCAGGAAGGCTGACGTTTCAGGCCTAGACCCTTCATCAGAAATGGGGGAGGGGAAGGGGGTTCTGAAATAAATAGGGAGAGAGGGGGAGGCAGATAGAGGATGGATAGAGGAGAAGATAGGTGGAGAGGAGACAGACAGGTCAAAGAGGCGGGGATGGAGCCAGTAAAGGTGAGTGTAGGTGGGGAGGTAGGGAGGAGATAGGTCAGTCCAGGGGGGACGGACAGGTCAAGGGGGCGGGATGAGGTTAGTAGGTACGAGATGGGGGTGGGGCTGGAGGTGGGAGGAGGGGATAGGTGGGAGGAAGAACAGGTTAGGGAGGCGGGGACGAGCTGGACTGGTTTTGGGATGCGGTAGGGGGAGGGGAGATTTTGAAGCTTGTGAAATCCACATTGATACCATTGATTGGCCATGCTAAATTGCCCACAGTGTTCAGGGATGTGGAGCTTAGGTGGATTATAGGGGGATGGGTCGGTGTGGACTTGTCGGGCCAAAAGGCCTGTTTCCACACTGTAGGGATTCTATGAACAAGTCTATGAACAATTGGGGCATTACCTGATATGCCACCTGAGTAAATTACTCTTAGTCTTAAAATGGTTTTGCCCATAAAGTTGATAGAAGTGCAAGCTTTATCTATCTTTATTTTTTGATAGGATGCATGCTTCATTGGTAAAGACATCGATCGTTTGCCTCCCTAATTGTCCTTGAACTCTGCCAGGCCACTACAGAGGACAGGTCAGAATCAATCACATCTGAAATCCCATGTAAACCAGACAGGGTAAGGATAGCAGATTTCCTTCCTTAGAGGAACATTATTGAACCAAATAGGTTTTTCATAACAATAGTTTGTTGATGATGTTTTCACATTACCATTACCGAGACCAGATTTATATTCCAGATCGATTGATTACATTTAAATTCCACTAGCTGCCATCATGGGATTTGAACTCACATTCAACAGGTGGCATGGTGGCTCAGTGATTAGCATGGCTGCCTCACAACACCATGGATCCAGGTTCAATTCCAGCCTCGTGTGACTGTCTGGGTGGAGTGTGCATGTTCTCCCCATGTCTGCATGGGTTTCCTCTGGGTGCTCCGGTTTCCTTCCACAGTCCAAAGATGTACAGGTTAGGTGGATTGGCCATGCTAAATTGTCAGCTGGGATATGCAGGCTAAGTGGGTTAGCCACAGGATATGTGGGGTTACAGGGATAGGGCGAGGCCTGGGTCTGGGTGGGATGCTCTTCAGAGGGTTGGTGCAGACTCGGTGGGCTGAATGGCCTCTTTAGGTAGTGATTCTATAATTCTAATGATTCCAAGCCTGTGCTTCTGGATGACTAATCCAAAGACATTACCAACATCTGCTATCATTGGTGAACATTGGCATAGTGTAACTATTTAAACAATCAAAGGATTAAGGAAGAAACAGGATAGAAAGCAAATTAGAGACAGTGAATCCAATATTAGATCAGGTACAGAGAGGAAAAACTACAAAATAATTAAATATATTTGCATTCTCAAATCAACTGACAACCAGGATAAGTGGGACTATACACGGAATTGTTTACTTTTGGACAAGAGGTTGACTAGCACTCATAAATAATGATCACATGATGCAAATGCTGATGATTACAAGACAACTTTCAAGAGACATTCAAGAGGCAGTAAGTGAGAAAATGCAGCAAAGGTACGGGAAAATAAAGGGACTGATGATGGTTTTTTATTTGCAAAGCCCAGGGTGGAAATGACACAAAACGACAAGTTACACATTAACAGTCATAGCACCTGAATGACGAGAGCCCCATTAAAATCACAATCTGGCCCAATGCAAATCAAAAAGAGCTGAAGTCCCACTATTGATCCAGGGGACACCACTGCACACTTCCTTCCAGTCTGAAAAACAACTGTTCACTACTGACAAGAGAGACCATTTGGCCCACTGTGTAGATGCCAACCATCAACCCAATTCCACTTTCTAGCTGTTGGTCTGTAGCCCTGTAGTTTATGAAGAGAAGGCTCAACCAAACATGCCACCTCTGCCCAAAGGTAGGTCCCAACCCGCAGCACCATGACCACCACAATGTGTCGGGCAAGGTAGTAGGTACAAAGTCCATCATCCATTTGATCTATTCTGGCAGTTCAACCAAAAGGGCCGACTAGCCCCCGAAGAGTGTATGTCACTATATCTACATGCAATTCTACATGTATGTTGCAACCAATAGAGCGATGGACAGTGATAGTAAATACTCTGATTTCCTTTCCATCACAGGAATCTCTCCCACTCTTACTGTCTGCCATGGGCACGTGTTGGAAGTATTTGCAGGTTCAAACAATTTTTAAATGTTACAAGAGTTTCTGTGTCGACCATTAAGACACTGAATTTTACAAAAACACTTTGACTCAAGACCCCTCTAAATCTCCTACTTATTAAACTTATAATGGTCCTGAGAAACACAGCACTCAACCAAGGGGAATAGGGCCCTAGCAATTCCTTCTTCCTTGACCTTACTTTGTTTTGTATACATTGATTAAATCTCCCTTCGGTCTACTCTGTTCCAAATATAACAATTGTAGTCCATTTATTGTCACCTTATAACTAAAATTCTCCAGTGTAGGCAAAATCCTCATAAATTTGTGGTTTCTCTCGTGCAATCACATTTTTCCCATAAAACTCTAGCTCTGACCTAAGTAGTGTTTTATACAGTTCCAGAATAACCTCTCAGCTTATACTTTATACTTCAGATAATAAAGGCAAGTATCCTATATGGCTTCTAAACCACGTTACGTACCTGGGAAGCCAGGATGACTACAGATGCAAAAACACGCAAGAAGCCTGACACCGACCAGGGAAAAGCAGCCCACTTCATTGGCACATACAAGCATCCACTCTTGGTAGCAGCAGTGTGTACTATCTACAAGATGTGCTGCAAAAATCCATTAAGGCTCCTCAGGCAGCACCTTCCAAACCCACGACCACATTCACCTGGAACAACAAGGGGCAGCAGATATACAGGGACACCACAACCTGCAAGCTCCCCTCCATGCCACTCACCACCCTGACTTGGAAATATATCACCCTTCCTCCACTGTCGCCGGGTTTACGTCCTGGAATTCCCTCCCTCATGGCATTGTGGGTTTACCTACATCAAAATGTACGGCACTAATTGAAGAAGGCAGCTCACCACAACCTTCTCAAGAACAATTAGAGATGGGAATCCAATGCTGGTCCAGCTGGAGATGCACACATCCCATGAATTATTTTTGTTTAAAAAGGTACTCAACGGTGTTGCTTTAAGAGGCTTTGATTTCTAAATTCTATACAATCTGTCATTTGTATCATGCTTGCGTTTGTGAGGAGGTCTTATCATGCAATGGTTGGCCCCTACCTCTGAGAGAGAAGCTTCAGGATTTGATGCCCAAAGAAGCCAAATGGGTTCTTTATTAACTGCAAATCCTTCCGATATATGCCAATGGCACACAGTAAGAGTAGGGGAGATTTCTGGTCAGCAATGTGATGGAAAGGAAATCAGAGTTTCTACCATCACTATCCAACGCTCTATAGATTGCAACACACGCGTAGAATTGCACATTGACATAGTGACTCACACTCACTGGGGGCCAGTCGGCTCTTTTGGCTGAACTGCCAGCATGGATCAGATTGATTTGGTACCTGCTGCTTTGCCCAGTGCAAGGTGGTGGTCATGGTGCTGTGGATTGGGACCCACCTTTGGGCCGAAGTGACGTATTTGGTTGAGCATTCCCCAGGAAAACTTGTCAATTAATCATTTTGTGTAAATGATTATGTACCTATTAGCACTCATGTGTCACAAATACACAGAGTAAGATATCGAACTAGTCATTCCAGTTGGCACAGAGCTAAAAGTAGTTACACCTAGCAATAAGGGTGGAGCTTATTGCAAGGCATTCAGAAAGCATAGAAAAAGCACTTCAAAAGGTTACAGACAGAAAAAGAATGTAAGATTCCACATTAGAAATACTGATGTTTTAGCTGTACTGCAGGGAAGGCAACTGAACTACATGAATTCTGTGCAGATAATGTGTTCAGGAAGTCCTAAGTGAAAGAGAAGCAAACTAAATCCACAGATGAGTTGTTGAGCCAAAAAGGCAACTGAATCTATATGAATTCTGTGCTCTTCTGGGAGCCTAGTGTGAACTTAATAGCAGTCGCTATGCTGCTAGAACTCAGGCCAATTTCTAAGGGTTCTTTAGCAGCTAGGGGCTGCAGTCATGTTTTAGAAAATATCTTGGAAACTGTGGTCACTCATAAGAGGCTAAGTGTCATTAATAGGTCAGTACAGCCGAGCATGGAGTTTGAAAAGTGTCTATCAGTGTCTGCTTGTCACGGTTGAGCGAGACAGGAGCTCAGGGAAAAACACAAGGAATGATCTAGCTTGGTGAAGATAGCTATTGTCAAACACTGGGACTGTGCCAGTGAATAAATACTGGAGTGCAGCTTTTGGAGTCTGGGGGAACATTGGTTAGGAAAAGAAGGGTGATCAACCAGAAGAGGGGCAGTCATTGAGGCAATTCTCAATGGAGAGCTCTTTGGGGGACACTGAAGGTTGGATCAGCCAAGTGAAGATTCAGTGTAAACTTATTCAGGTTTGATAACCCTATGCCATTAGTTACTGAAAATTTATGGGATCCATCTGGATTGCATTTGCTATTTGAAGGACACTACAGAAGGTGTTCAATTACAATCTATCACATGTTTACCACATTTTAATTCTGGGTGCTCAAAATAAATTGCACATGTATTATAATTGTAATACTGTCCTAATCTGCAGAGCAAAGCAATATGGTTTCGTTTAAGACTATGGGAACTTGTGGTTATATTCACCTAAAAAATGTTTTGATTCTAAAGAAAATTACTGATCCCTAGACAGATTATAACAAAATTGCAATCTTATCCAGGATTACAGCACTGTATCAATCAACACATCCAGTGCAGACAGTTAAGTGGCTGATTATAATCACATTTCGTTTATCTTTTATTCTCCAGGTTGATTAATTTCCTCCACTCCTTCAGCATTTCACATTTAGATTAACCTGCTCCTGGCAGTATCTTTAATTCAACACTTTGTGAAAAAGTTGCTGTACCTGTTCATGCTCCTGTCTGACACAGGAGGGGAGAGAGAAATTGATAAATCTAGTTTGCACTGGGCTGAACACAGTCACGCTTGATGACAAAAGAACAACTGATTGCACATATGAGTCGATACAAGTTAATAAGCCACGGCCTAAATGAAAATAAAATTGCAGGCTTAAAAATAGACAACAATCAGATGTGGCAGCATCAGAGACAGAAAGTGTTCAGGTTTCACATGAATGACATTATAAAAAATGTAAAGGGTTCAGGATCTCTTTTAGTAATCCAGTTCCTTATGGAGAACAGAGGATAGGGTGTTAAAACCGAGGAATCAGGTGATGGTGCAGGAGGGAATGGTGTCACAATGTTAATGTCTACTGACGTATCAACCTGGAAGCCCAGAGTGAATGTCCTAGGAAGAGAGTTTAAAAACTTGCAGTTGGTGTGGTTTGAATTGAATAACTCAATCTGGATTGAAAGTTAGCATCACTAAAACTACCATTGACTGCTGTTACAAAAAAAAACACATCTTTTAGGGAAGGAAACCTGCCCTCGTTACCCAGTCTGGTCTACAAGTAGTACACAGCGATGTAGTTGACACCCAACTGTAGATTTTTCGATTCAAAGTATTCAGATATAATAAACTTCGGGAGCAGGTGGGACTTGCAAATGGACCTTCCATCCACAAATATTTGATTTGATTTTATTGTCACATGTACTCAAGTACAGGAGTACAGTGAAAAGTGTCCAATGTCACTACACAAGGCGCAATCCTCGGTACAAGTACCTAGGTACAGAATCTTAAAAACAAGGTAGAAAGAAAGAACAAAGTTAAAAGTTAAACATTACAGTAATTATAATACAGCGTAAAACATATGAAATAAGGTTAAGTTACACATTGCAGACCTTAGTTTTATGTAGAAAATTTTCTATATTTTTTTCTTTATTCATTCACAGAATGAGGGCATCACTGTCTAGACAGCTTTAATTGCCCATTCCTATCTGCCCAGAGGGAAGTTAAGACTCAACCAGATTACTGTGGGCCTAGAATCACACGTAGGCCACAGCAGGTAAGACTCCAATGTGGCCTCCTCTACATCGGTGAGGCCAAGCGGAGACTCGGGGACCATTTCGTAGAGCATCTGCACTCTGTACGTGACAAATGACAACACCTTCTGGTCGCCAACCATTTTAACTTCCCTGTCCACTCCCTGGATGACAGGTCCATCCTGGGCCTCCTCCAGTGTCACAATGACGCCACCCACAAACTGGAGGAGCAGCACCTCATATTCCGCCTCAGGAGCCTACAGCCCGATGGCCTAAACATAGAATTCACCAGTTTTAAAATTTTCCCACCTCCGTCCTCATCCCATGTCCAACCCTCCCTCTCATCCCCGCCTCCTTGACCTGACACAATCTGTTCCTCTTCCCTCCCACCTATCTACCCTTCCCACCTCACTGACCAAACCCCACTACTGCCTACCTACACTCACTTATCACCATCCCAGCTACCTTCCTCAGCCCCAGCCCTCATCTCTCTATTTATTTCTGAGCTCCCTTCCCCTTCCCCATTTCTGAAGAAGGGTCCCGACCCAAAACATTACCCTTCCTGCCTCCTCTGATGCTGCCTGGCCTGCTGTGTTCTTCCAGCTCCATACTGTGTTATCAATGAACCAGAGGGGTTCTTCTGACAATTGATTCATGGTCATCATTAGATTTTTAATTCAGTTTTTTTTTATTGAATTCATATTCTACCATTTGCCATGGTGAGATGTGAACCCAAGTCCCAAGAACATTATCTGGGTCTCTGGATTAGCAGTCCAGTGATAAAAGCACTAGGCCATCGCATCCCCCAGTGTAAAATTGTAACATAAAGCTGAAAGCTATAGTGTCAAAAGGTGAACAACCACAGAATAGCAAAAAGCCCCAACTCTTTAAGTGTCATCTTAAGGGGGCCTAGTGAAGCCACTCCATTCCAAGGCAGTCAGGGATGGGCAATAAATACTACTCTTGACCAGCGACCTCATCTCCCATTAAAAAACAACGAGCCACATCCAGCTCAAAAATGCAATGAGGATTAAAAAGGATGGAGGTGAACACCAGAAAAGTCGACTTGAAACTGATTTCCCAGCTGCTTCTGTTTTGATCTCCCGCCTCACACATTTATAAACATGCAATTATTCATCGAATTAAAACAAAGTCAGGAGATGCCTTGCCTAAATTGTAGCAATTACCCTGAATGTTTCAGAGAAGGGTAAAGACAGACAGACAGACAGGGAGGGATGGAAAAGCGGCAAAGAAACAATGACAAGGCAGGCACTGTGTCAGAGACAGTGAACCAGTGCAGACCACAGCATTTCACACACAACACACGTTATTACTGTAAGTGAATCTGTACACTCAGTGTGCATTACAGCAGCGGCTCCCATTTGACTGGATTGGGGGGCTGCTGGGGGGGCGGTGAAGAAAGAGAAATATCTGAAATAATCATGGTAAGCCACAATAATTACAAATTGCACCATTTTTCATTTTCTGTATTTGTCACCTTGAAACTGTTCTTGTTGTTCTGTCATGCCGTTCAGTCTGTCTTCTGCAGCCCACTATTCAATGTGTTGTGGTTTACGGTGAATGCTGAATTGTTTTAGTATTACAGAGGCACCCATGAGGAGTGCAGTTGGGGGGAGAAGTGGGACTGGTTGTTGAAGCATTCAAAGCACTGGGGATACTGCAAAGGCTGACCTCAGTGGCTACCACACAAATGGGGCTAGATAGAGATTTACAGCATAGGAAAAGGCCCTTCAGCCCATCGAGACTGTGCCAGTTAAAAATGACTACCTAACTATTTCTAACCCCATTTTGTAGCAATTGGCTCATAGCCTTGGGTATTACAAGTGTGTATCTAAATACTTTGATGTAATGTATCTGACTCCTGCAGATCTGAATGTTTAAATAGAAACAAAAACAGAAATTGTGGAAAAGCTCAGCAGGTCTGTGGAGAGTAATGAAAGTTAACATTTCAGACCAAGTGACCCTTCCTCAGAATTGCAGCATCCACAGTTCTTGCGGTTTTTATTTCGGATTTAACCCTCTGCCACTTGTAGGTATGCTCACCTTGAAGGAGGTTTTCTCCTGACATTACAGCATCTACAGTTCTTTTGGATTTTGTTTCAATAGATGTGCTTTTACTTCCCCCCCCCCCCCAAGAGATGCCCAGACCCTTCTCCCCTCCTCTCCCTCCAACCCCACCTCTGCTCCCACTCCCCTACCCCCTCAACTCCCTCCGACCCCACAATCCCTTTCTGCCTCCTCTCCCCTGCCTCCAACCCCACCTACCCCCTTCCTCTCCCTCTAAGCCCACGTCCGCTCCCTCCATCCATACCCCACCTCCTCTCCCTCCAACCTTACTCGCTCTCCCTACCACCACTGCCCTCTCTTCCAGTCACTGGCCCTCAAACATTAACACTATGTTCTCTCTCTCTCTCTCACACACGCAGATGCTGCTTGGACCTGGTAGTGACAGCTTTCTAACCGATATCCTGTGAACATCATCATTTCCCTCATGCTGTGGCTGCTGGCTGTGTTTAGAGTTTGTGGGTCTGAGGCAAGTTTTACACGTGCCAGGCCAACAAAAACAAATGTTTTATGGATTGCAGTAAAATGCCATGCCTAAACACACACAGAGAAAAACTGAAAAACTAAAGAATGCAAAGAATCACAGACTGGGCATCAACACTGGCATTAATGATGTCCCTCCCTGTCAGCTGGGAGGCCTGGGTCCTGCTTCTGAGGTATGTTATAATATCCCTCCACAGGTTGATTATGTCAAAAAGAAACTTTCACACTTTCAGAACGATCTGGTCTACTGCTCTCTCCCAAAACAGGACAGTGAACATAGAACATAACATAGAACATAGAACATTACAGCGCAGTACAGGCCCTTTGGCCCTCGATGTTGCGCCGACCTGTGAAACCAATCTGAAGCCCATCTAACCTAAATTATTCCAATATCATCCATATGTTTATCCAATGACCATTTAAATGCCCTTAAAGTGGGTGAGTCTACTATTTTTGCAGGCAGGGCATTCCAGGCCCTTACTACTCTCTGAGTAAAGAAGTGGGAGACACTGAATTTTCAAGTGAATGACTCAGAGAAAGTTTCATATCTGACCATTTTTACAATCCCCCGTGTGCTACTGATTGCAGACACCAAACCCCTTTTCTTTTCCGTGCAGCATCTTCAGTTAATTTCCCACAAACGCCACATTCATGCTGACTGCTACAGTTGTGTGTTTGTTTTAAATAAACACGATCCCGACAAAACGATGCGCGCACACACACGGCGACAGGAGTCAGAGGAATAGCTGTGCAGCTTCCACATGTTTACAAGGTTGTAATAAAATAATTCTTTGCAGCGGCTCTGCCACAACAGGAAGTAAAAGCAGGGGCTGGTTGGATTATAGACACTCGCTCCCTGCCGGCGGACAGGCTCCGGGTGTAGGCAGCACCTCCTTACCTGCCTGATGTTTCCCTTCAGCCGGGGGCTTTTTGTATCCCGAACCTGCTCCGTGCAATCCCTGTGCGGAACACAGCCACTCCGGCCCCGGAGCTGCGCTCAGCATCCCACATGCTCCACCCACCCAGGCTTCGGCAGCTCTTCCCCCACCTCCCTCCCTGTCCCTCTCTCCCTACCCCCCCCCCCCCCCTTCTCTTCTCCCTTCACCTCTCCCCCTCTCTCTCGCCTTCTCTTCTCCCTTCACCTCTCCCCCCTCTCTCGCCATCACTCTCTCCCCACCCCCCCCTTCTCTTCTCCCTTCACCTCTCCCCCTCTCTCTCGCCAGAGTCAGCATGGCTTCATCAAAGGAAAATAGTGTTTGACTAATTTATTTGAGTTTTTTAAGTGTCAACCAGAGTGGATAGAGAGAACTAGTAGATGTGTTGTATTTGGACTTCCAGAATGTGTTCGCCTTTTTCCTCAGATTGTGATGGCTAGCACGAGGGGACATAGCTTTAAATTGAGGGGTGATAGATATAGGACAGATGTCAGAGGTAGGTTCTTTACTCAGAGAGTAGTAAGCGTGTGGAATGCCCTGCCTGCAAAAATAGTAGACTCGCCAACTTTAAGGGCATTTAAATGGTCGTTGGATAAACATATGGATGATAATGGAATAGTTTCGGTTAGATGGGCTTCAGATTGGTTTCACAGGTCGGCGCGACATCGAGGGCCGAAGGGCCTGTACTGCGCTGTAATGTTCTACGTTCTACGTTCTACCTCCCCCTTCTCCCCTTTCTCTTCTCCCTTCACCTCTACCCCTCTCTCTCGCCGTCACTCTCTCCCCACCTCCCCCTTCTCCCCTTTCTCTTCTCCCTTCACCTCTCCCCCTCTCTCTCACCATCACTCTCTCCCCACCTCCCCCTTCTCCCTTTTCTCTTCTCCCTTTTCTCTTCTCCCGTCCCCTCTCCCCATCACTCTCATCACTCTCTCCCCACCTCTCCCCTCCTCCCTCCCCCTCCCTCCCCGTCCTCCCCCTCCCTCCTTCTTTCTCCCTCCCCCTCTCTCTGACTGTCACTCTCTCCCCACTTCCCACTCTGCCTCTCCCACGCCTTCCCCCTCCACTAACCCTTTCCACACCCTCCCCCACCTCATCTCCAGTCCTTCCTCCATCCTTCCACTCTCCCTCCCCTCCACCCTCTCCCTTCCCCTCTTCTTCTCTCTCTTTCCGTCCACCTGTCCCCTTCTCCTTTCCCCTCTTTCTCCCTCCACCTGCCCCCTTCTCCCTTCCCCTCTTCCTCCCTCCACCTGTCCCCTTCTCCC
>NC_063363.1:30209224-30272825 GCF_021869965.1 Rhincodon typus | reverse complement strand
CCCCTTCTCCCTTCCCCTCTTCCTCCCTCCACCTGTCCCCTTCTCCCTTCCCCTCTTCCTCCCTCCACCTGCCCCCCCTCCCTTCCCCTCTCCACCACTCTGTCCCCACCTCCTCCTTTCTCTCCCCTTTGCATTGCCCTCAATCGGAAAACGCGGATGGTAGTTAATAGATGAAAAAGTTCTGTGGGTGATTTGGTGATGGGGCAAAATCATTCTGCTGTGTGAAAGAGCACTTTTGGATATTAAAAGGAAAATAAATGATGAGATTTGCGATCAATGCCTCATTGTCCAATCCTCTGAAGCTCCCAGGCTGCCCAAAGCCTGGCATTGGCACCATTGGCAGTGGTGATATTAATGAGCCAGGGACAGGACATGGTCGTGGGTGGATGAGGGTGAATAATGGGTGCAAATAGGGGAAGAAGGGTGAGTAAGGGTGCTAGTGCAGAGGAGGGTGAGGTAGTGAATCAGGGTGCTAGTAAGGTGGGGGAGGAGGGAGGTGATGAGAAAGGAAGGTGGCACAGTGGGAACTGTAGTTGGCACCACTGCCTCACAGCACCAGGAAACTGGGTTTGATTCCATCCTCGGGTGACTGTGTGGAGTTTGCACATTCTCCCCGTGTCTGCATAGATTTTCTCTGAGTGCTCCAGTTTCCTCCCACTGTCCGAAGATGTGCAGGTTAGGTGGATTGACCATGCTAAATGTGAGGATGGGGTGGGATGCTCTTTGGAGAGTCAGTGCAGACTCGATGGGCCGAATGGCCTCTGTCTGCAATGTAGAGATTCTAGTTACGGTCTGGAAGGCACTGCTTGGAAAGGAGTTGCCAGTGATATTGGGGGCAATAAGGGCGCCAGTAGAAGTGGTGAGGGGATTGAGTAAAGGATGTCAGTGACTGGAAGTGATGAATAAGTGGTACCAATGGATGGGGAAAGGGTGGTACTAGGCTAATGTCCATCTGCCACCTTAGTCCTGGACAGAAAGTTACAGATAACTTAGAGGAGTTAAAGGAGGAGAGAGTGGGAATGGGGAACGTTGAAGCTCACCGTTATGTTTCTAAAAAACATTTTGTGTAAACAACAGTTGGGCTGCACAAAGACCAGGGACTAAAGAATGTTGTTCAAATTAAAAAAAGGAACTGGTTGCTATACCAAACAAGAGTCATGGAAAATGTAAGCTTGCATTTTCCTTATTTGTGTGTGCACCAAATAACTTCCAGGGGAAGGAAGTAAATGGTAGCAGAAAGTCCACCAATTTCACAATAAATGAGACACAACTGGACATGGGTTTAATGAACATCACACCCTTGTACCGAGACATTCAAACACAAATTTGTACCTGACAAACCCAGTAGAAGGGAATTTAGACCAGTGAGGTTGGGGAGGGCTGCAGGAGAATGAGAGGTGGGTGGGAGTGGAGAGTGTTAGTTGAGCGAGAAGCCTTACCCAGGAGGGCTGGTCGTGGAGGAAGAGTCCTACCAGAGGTAAGAAAGGAGGGTAAGAATTTTGGGAATGCAGGAGGAGGGGCTAGCAACACAGGAGGCGAAGGAGGTACAAAGTCACTCCTCTTGAGTCAAAGACCAGTTCTGAGCCAGTTTTAAACCTTTAGGAGCAGTGCAAAATAAATCTGGGTTAAAAGTGAGTCAGTTGAAGCATTCTGCTTGCGACCAAACATTTGCAAATGTCAGTAATGATATGCAACTCACTGGTTTCACAAGGGTTAACTATGTAATAATGACAGCTTTCCCCACTCCCCATACCCAGCGATGGGTTTGTGTGTGAAAAGAGAGTATGACTGTAATAAGTATGTGCTTTGTCTGAACTGAGAGTGAGAAAGAACTTCAGCACAGTGCAACACTACATCAACAGACTGTGGGCATGAGAAATCCATTTAAACAGGTTGATTAAGATGACACCAAAGTAATTCATGTAAATGCTCTGGGACATGCGTTCAAATCTAACCCTGGTAGCTGGTGGACTTCAGTTTCGACTGAATAAGTCTAGAATATAAAGTTAGTTTCAATATCACCATTACCAAGAATAATCATTAATTATTCTAATAATACATCTGGTTGACTAAATTCTTTTATTTACTCATTGGATGTGGGCATCCTGACTAGATCAGCATTTATTATGCATCTCTAATTACTTAGCAGACAGTTGAGAGTCAACCACATTATTGGGGAGCATGAAGGACGACAGTTAGTGAACCAGACGGACCTTTACAAGAATTGACACTGGTTGTGCGGTTGCCATTAATCTAGCTTTTAAATCCCGATTTCCATCAAATTCAAATTTCACCATCCGCTATGATGGTCTTCAAACCCGTGTCCCCAGGACAATAGTCTGGAGCTCTGGATAATTTGTCCAATGAGAGCACCATTGTGCCATTGACTCCAGACCCACAGCAATGGAATTGACTTGTAACTACCCTCTGAGAATAGCCTAGCAATCCACTCAGTCCAAAAGGCAATTAGGAATGTGCAACAAATACTGGCCTTCCTAGTAATGCCCATATCCCATAAAAGAATAAATTTAGCATGTCATCCTCTGCCATTTCCACCATCTCCCACTGTGAAGCAACCACCGAATGTCAGAAAACTGAGGGGAAGGTGTCCCTCCTTGATGCTAGTTCACTCTTCAGTCATCCCACTCCCTCCCATATCAGGATGTACAACAACTGCCCTCTATTTTCCCTTCTCACAATCTGATGTCCTAAACACACCTTTCCAGGGAGCAACAGCAATCTCACAGATAATTCTTTCAATTTGACTCTATGTTCTATTTGCTGCTCAACACTGTCTCATAAGACATGGGACTAGAAGAGGTTCAGCCGGTCAAGTCTGCCCCTTCATTCAATTGGATCATAGTTGATCTAATAATCCTCACCTCCACTCTCCTGCCTTTCAAAGTGAGTAAACTGGTAATCTGACATTTTAGTTCTCTGTTCCACACCCTCTCTGCCATCAACCTCCTACACAGTGCAGTTCAATTAAACATACCAAAAGCATGTGGAACAATATCTCAATCCTCAATCAGATATTTGCCAGCCTTCCAGACTTCAACACTGCGTTCAACAATTTCAGATCGAACCCACCGATCCCCTGTTTTTCAGCACAGCAGCTGTTTACAGCGACCAGATCTTCATTTGTGATTATGAATTAGGAGCAGGATTCAAGTCCTCTAGCCTGGCCTGCTATTCATGGCTGATCAGCTTGTGGCCTCAGTTCCACATTCCTGGCTACCCCTGATAACCATCGACTGCTCCCTTAGTCAAGAGTCATTGAGTCATACAGTGTAGAAACTGGCCTTTTGGTCCAATCAGTCCATGCAGACCATAATCCCAAACTCAACTAGTCCCACCTGCCTGCACTTGGCACATATTCCTCCATACTCTTCTTATTTCTGTACTTATCTATATGTCTTTTCAACATTGTAACTGTACTCACATCCACCACTTCCTCTAGAAGTTCATTCCACACGTAAACCGCTCTCTGTAAAAAAAATGCACTTCATG
This sequence comes from Rhincodon typus, assembly GCF_021869965.1. Taxonomy (NCBI): domain Eukaryota; kingdom Metazoa; phylum Chordata; class Chondrichthyes; order Orectolobiformes; family Rhincodontidae; genus Rhincodon; species Rhincodon typus. The sequence continues at coordinate 30,269,315 of NC_063363.1, read as the reverse complement.
TCTTTTTTAAGTCTATCTCCTCTCACCTTAAATATATATCCCCTACTCTTGAAGTCCATTGATTCTATCAACTTCTGCCTTAAATATATTCAGTGCTTTTCCATTCCCAATAGAGAATGAGATGTTTCCTGTTATTGAGGGCAGCGACCGGATAGGAAGTCCCAGCTTATGCCCAAAGCCTGGAACTTTTGTGGTTTGCCAGAAATGGCTCTGGGGGAGCCCTTGTTGATGGTCCCACTAGGGTCTATCAGTAAGGAAACCTGGGCTCTTTGCATCGGTTCTTACCCTGATTTATTTAGGCCTATTGTAACCAAACATAAATGCCATTCAGGAACACAACCCTTTAAATTAATGCCCCAACACTGCCCACTCTGCTCACACCTACCAACCTCCAGACTATGAAACTAACATTCTGGGTGGTAATTTGGGAGGAGGTAGGTAGGGGCTGTTGAGTGCCAGGAGTGAAAGCCCTAGAATGGAAAAGATGACAGAGTAATTCAACAGACTCGAAGGTTGCTAAACTAAAGGAAAACCTCATGGCTACACATTGTCAGTTTTTGAGGTTAAGGGTAACTGTAGCTTGCCGCAATTGCAACTCATCAGTACAGCTCACTCCTGAACACACCAAGACATCTAATGCTGCTACTGGGACAGGAATTCCTAAGGCATCAGTGCAAAAAGGGAAAGCTTCAGATGGAAGAAGAAGTATGTATCACACTAGCTGTTTATGTTTTAAACAGAATATAAAGTTAAACAATAGCTTGCATGCATAATTTTGTTCAAATCAAATATCAGGTTTGCTTGTAATTTCTAAAACTAAAATAGTTCAGCAAACAAACTACAGCATCACTGACAAATGTGACACTTGACCCTCTACTATACTGCATAGATCGGAGATTACAACATACATCACAAATACTTTTGCGTCTCTGGAGGTTCCTTCCCCCAGTGGGTGTGTTAAAAAATCTCAAATTAATTCTGGGATCAGAATGGGAAAATAGTCACCAAAGTTATTCACACAGCAACATGCCAGACATGTAATGTTTCAGATAAATCTACAAGGTGATGCATGTTCCTGCTTCACCACTGACTGGAGGTCTGATCCATTAATTTCGACAGTGGTCATGCCCAGCTCTTCTCGACCTCCCTTTACTTGTCCCATTGCCACTCCCTGTTTCTCATGACCACAGTCAATTCTGTCCTTTAATCTCTCCTACTTTCCATCCAACCATAAATCTTCCCTACTATCCATTTCTTCCCTCCGTGCTTGCTTTAAGCTGGTTAGGCCTTTAACTTTCACCGCTTCTGAGCAGAGATTAACCTAGAATCTCAACCCTGCTTCTCTGACTGTTGAGCCATCCTAGCCTTTTCCATTCCACTTGGTGCTGCAGTTTTACACTTGACTTGACCCAATATCGCATCCAGTCACAACTCACGTGACCCCACGTGACCCTTATCAGTACAGTTTTTCTGGCTTTTTGATGAGATATTAAAATCCATTGCAACTGCCCTGTAAGAGATCCTGTGGCACGAAAGAGCAGGAAAGCTCAGCCTGATGCCCTGGCCTAAACCAACATCAGCAAAGCAGATTTTCTGGTCATTTGACATGTGGTTTTTAGTGCGAGTTTGTGTGTGTCAATTCGCTGTCATGTTTACTATGATACAACTGCAATTACAATCAAAAAGTGCTTCCTGTTGCTGACAGAGGAGATACCATTGCCATGTCCAAGTTCTTCAGGTCACGCTTGAAAATATATCCTCATTCTTTCAAACATCGCTGGGTAAAAATCCTGCCTTACAATTCCTACACCACACAGACCGCATTGATTCAAGATGGTGACATGTGAAATCCTTCTCAAGAGCAAGTAACAGTGGGAGCTGGCTTTGCTAGTGATGCTCATATCCCAAGAATTAAAAGGGAAACCTCAAGAATGGCAATCATTTTGAGTGAAGGGTACATTAACAGGGCAACAAACCGCAACAGATCACATAACAAAGGCACTGACTGTACTTGATACCTAATACTATACTTTAACACTGTGGTATTGTTATAGCAAGTTGCCCACACTCCAGCTGGAAGGAGAAGTGTACATGACAACAGTTGTTTGTATTTCAACAGGATATAAAGTTAAACAATTGCTTCCTGGCATACTTTAGTTCAAATCAGACATCAGGTTTCCTTCTAATTTCTACAACTGAAGTAGTTAAGCAAACAAACTACAGGACCACTAACAAATGTGACATCTGATCTCTACTATATAGAGCAGAGATTCCAAAACACTGCAAATACTATTGCATCTATGGGGGTTTCTTCCACCAGCGGTCGTGCAAACAATCTCAAATTAATTCTGGGATCAGAATGGGAAAACAGCCTCCAAAATTATTCACACAGCAGCATGCTGGAAGTGTAATGTTTCAAATAAATCTGCAAGGTGGTTCTCAATACTCATGCCACTTCAAAACCCCACGCCTGGCAACTTTCTTTTCTGCAGGAAGATTTTGACCTGTGCTTCTAAAGGGTTGTCTCAATAATCCATAAGTTCAGCAGTGGAGACCTTGAATAAAATGGTGGAAGCAGCCATTTTGATCGACTTGTGGTTACAGTGTCCACAAACTTAACTTCACAATCCCAACATATCCTAGGACATGTTCTACACAGCAGGAGACTGGAAGTTGTGGGGGAACAAAAGTTATCCATCTAAGTCTAAAAGGTAGCGCAGGTACATAAATTAAAAAGAGTTGATAAAATTGAGACACAATTTTCTCCAGCGGAAGAGGCAGATTAGCTGCTTTTCGGGAATAACGTAGGGAAGCACTTTTCTCCACAAACATTTGAGGAGTTAACACCACCCCCAAAGGATTTGGAGAGAGTGGGTGTGAAGGGAGGGCATGGAAACTGAAGTTTTGAGGGGACGACAAAAGGATTTTCTTCGTTAAGGAATCCGAAAAATTCTGATCAAAGGTAGCGAAATGTAGCTGAGGTCGTCAATTTACAAAGTAAGCTTATCCAGCCCTCTGATACATTCAACAAAAGTTATGTTGGTATAATAGGGTACAAACAGCCCCATTTAATGAATTGGAAGACAGCAGGAGCTTTGTAAGCCAACTTCTCTGCAAGCTACTTTTTCAGGCATCTTTGAAGACTGTTTGAAATCAATAGTGGATCACTTTAAACATGGCAAAAAAAGGCCCTGAGATAACAAGGTGTAGAGCTGGACGAACACAGCAGGCCAAGCAGCATCAGAGGAGCAGGAAAGCTGACGTTTCGGGCCTAGACCCTTCTTCAGAAAACTTCCTGCTCCTCTGATGCTGCTTGGCCTGCTGTGTTCATCCAGCTCTACACCTTGTTATCCCAGATTCTCCAGCATCTGCAGTTCCTACTATCTCCAAAAAAAGGCCCTGCTTCTCTTTCAGGATGTTTCTGCAAAAGCACATTTTTTAAAAAAGGCAGTGGTTTCCTTATTGCTACCCCCACTAGTGGTGGAAGGAGTAGGCATATTTTGACATCTCTGTGGTTACCAACTAATAACTGGACCTCCTGCATTTTTCACTCCACCCTGCAGGCTCACTGCTGATTAAGCAGGTCCACAATGAAGCCTAAGACCTCTCTTACTGAAATCAGGCCTTAGGCCATGTTTTATATTTCGGTCCCAGGTTCCAACAAATCCAAGCTTTTTAAAGAATTATTTCGTGGGATGAGAGTGTCACTGGCTGGCAAGGACAATGTTTATTGTCCATCTCTGATTGTGAATCAACTGAGTGGTTTGCTGAAATAACTGCACAGAGGCCAGTATCACCAAGTTACCCTTTATTTACTCGTGCAGAATACACTGGCTGTGGCCAACCTGCTCGGAGTCAGTCCTCAACTGAGGAGATTCTAATCTCCTGGTTATAGTGGTCCTGATTGGCCCAGGTTAACAACCCCTATCAAGGATCTGTAGTCAATAAGGTCCACCTGGTTCCAATCAGCTGCAGTTCCTGAGCTATTTCAGAGAGCAGCTAAGAGACAACTGCATTGCAGTGTATCCAGCGTGGCATGTAGACCAGAGCAGGCAAAGATTAAAAGCAGCATCCCTTCCTCAAAGACAATAACGCACAAATAAATGAGATGGTGGTGTCATTGTAATGTCCTTGTGTGGTGACTCTCTGGACTCAAAAATATTAACTCTACTCTCTGCCCACAGATACTGCCAGGCCTGCTGACTGCCTCTAATAGAAATTTACATTTTTGTTTCGGATTTCTGGCATCCGCAGTTCTTTGTTTTATTTTAGCATTTAATATAAATCTTGGAGATATTTTCCAATCAAAATTCCAACAGAAAAATCACTTCATCTAATCCCATATTTTAGCTGTTTCCCTTTCTTCCAGATCCTAATACAGCTGCCCTGAGTCATAGAGTTATACAGCATGGGAAGTAGGTCAGAGTAACAAGGATGACATAATGGGAGCTTATCAAAAGGGTACAGTAATTTTCATGGGGGGATTTTAACTTTATATACGCTGTAAAAAAATCAGATGGGGAGAAAGTAGTCTAGATGAAGAATTCATTGAATGTACTTAGGACAACTTCTTAGACCAGCAGTGTTATGCCACCAACCAAAGAGCAGGCTATACCAGACTTGATATTGATTGATGCATTAGGATTAATTGCTGACCTCATTATTAAGTGGTTGCACAACCCCATTATATAGTTGAATTTTGCACACAGTTTAAGAGAGAAGTGTGGGTCCAAGACAACTATATTGAATTTAAACAAGGGCAATCATGAAGGCATGAGAACAGATCTAGCCAAAGTGAACTGGCAATTTAGGTGGAGGTCAATAGAGATGCAGTGACAAACACTTTAAGAAGATATTCCAGAAAGCACAGAGTAGATACATTTCAACAAATAAGGAAATTTCTAAGGGATAGACCCGCCATCCATGGTTAACTAAAAAAAATCAAAAGATGGTAAAAACTCAAGGAAAAGACATATAATTGTGCAAGGCTAGGTAAGAGGCCAAAGGATTGGACAGAGTATAAAAACAGCGAAAAAATACTAGAAGTTAACAAGGAGAGAAAATTAGAGTGTGACAGAAAGTTAAAATATAAAAACAGACAGGAAAAGTTTCTGAGAGAGTAGGAACTGCAGATGCTGGAGAATCCGAGACAACAAGGTGCAGGGCTGGATGAACACAGCAGGCCAAGCAGCATCATAGGAGCAGAAAGGCTGACGTTAACTGCACCTCCCAGTCGCGAACCAGTTCAACTCCCCCTCCCATTCCTCAGATGACATGTCCATCCTGGGCCTCCTCCAGTGCCACAACGATGCCACCGGAAGGTTGCAGGAACAGCAACTCATATTCCGCTTGGGAACCCTGCAGCCCAATGGTATCAATGTGGATTTCACAAGCTTCAAAATCTCCCCTCCCCCTACCACATCCCAAAACCAGCCCAGCTCGTCCCCGCCTTCCTAACCTGTTCTTCCTCCCACCTCAAGCCTCACCCCCATCTCCTACCGACTAACCTCATCCCGCGCCCTTGACCTGTCTGTCCTCCCTGGACTGACCTATCTCCTCCCTAACTCCCCACCTACACTCACCTTTACTGGCTCCATCCCCGCCTCTTCAACCTGTTTGTTTCCTCTCCACCTATCCTCTCCTCCATGCATTTTCTATCCGCCTCCCACTCTCTCCCTATTTATTTCAGAACCCCCTTCCCCTCCCCCTTTTCTGATGAAGGGTCTAGGCCTGAAACGTCAGGAAAAGTTTCTTTAAACATTTAAAAAGGGAAGAGTTATCAAACAAAGTGTTGGCTCCACAGATATTGAGTCTGAGGAAATATTAGTGGAGGATAAATAGATAGTAGATGATTTGAAAAGATATTTCATGTTGGTCTTTGTTAGGGAGAATATGGGTAGCATCCCAGAAATAGGTCTATGACAACTTTACCATTACCTTTTACTGATTAAATTATTGGAACTGCAAGTTGACAAGTGCCTGGGTCCTGATGGATTTTATCTTCGGATATTCAAAGAAATAGTGAGATAGTTGATGTGTATGTTTTAATTTTCCAAAACTCATTAGCTTCGGGGAAAGTTCCTTTGCATTAGAAATTAGCTAATGTAACTCCTTTATTCAAAAAGGGAAGCGAGCAGAAAGCAAGAAACTAGTTGGTATAACATCTATAATAGGAAAAATATTAGAAGCTATTGCAAAAGGCATTATAATAGGACACTTGGATAAGTTAATCAGGCAGAGCCAAGATGGTTTTGTCCAAGAGAACTCATGTTTAACTAACTTACTGAAACTTTTTGAAGAAGTGACTTGTGCTGTAGACAAAAGGAAATATTGCACTTAGATTGGCAGAAAGTTCTTGATAAAGTGCCACATCAAACGTTCCAAATCATCTCATGCCTACTGGATATCCTAAATTAATCTAGTTCCATTTGCCAGCATTTGGCCCATATCCCTCTAAACCCTTCCTATTCATATACCCATCCAGATGCCTTTTAAATGTGGTCATTGTACCAGCCTTCTCCACTTCCTCTGGCAGCTCATTCCACACATGCACCACCCTCTGTGTGGAAAAACTTGCCCCTTAGGCCCCTTTTAAATTTTTCCCATCTCACCTTAAACCTATGCCTTCTAGTTTTGGACTCCCTTACCTGGGGGAAAAACCTCGACTATTCACCCCATCCATAGCCCTCATGATTTCATAAACTTCTATAAGGTCACCCCTCACCCTCTGACGCTCCAAGGAAAATGGCCCCAGCCTATTGCTCAACTCCTCCAACCCTGGCAACATCCTTGTAAATCTTTTCTGAACCCTTTCAAGTTTCACAACATCCTTCCTAAAGCAGGGTGACCAGAATTGAATGCAATATTCCAAAAGTTGTCCAACTAATATCCTGTACAGTCGCAACATGACCTCCCAACTCCTATACTCGATGCACTGACCAATAAAGGCCAGCATACCAAATGCCTTCTTCACCATCCTGTCTATCCGCAACCCCAACTTTCAAGGAACTAAGAGCCTGCACTCCAAGGTCGCTTTGTTTGGCAACACTCCCCAGGACCCTACTATAATGTGTATAAGACCTGCCCTGGTTTGCCTTTCCAAAATGCAATGCCTCACATTTATCTAAATTAATCTCCATCTGCCACTCCTCGGTCCATCAACCCATCTGATCAAAGTCCCATTGTACTCTGAGGTAACCTTCTTCGCTGTCCACTGCACCACCAATTTTGCTGTCATCTGCAAATTTACTAAGCATATCTCCTATATCTACATCCAAATAATTTCTTTTTTAGACTGGCAGGATGTCAAGAGTGCCACAATTTATCTCCCTTAAGTGCCCATCTACTCTCCTTTTGAAATTATTAATATCATCTGCTTCTGCTACCCTTATGGGCAATAACTTCCAGGTCCTTATCACTCAAGTCCGCCCTCACATTGCCCCTCTGCATCTCTTATCCCAAGTCATAATCTCTGTTCCCTAAACCTTGTACCATCAACTGGTGCAAAAAGATTTTCTTTATTAAGATAACCAAAATCTGTCATAATCCTATACACTCTATCAAAACTCCCCTCAATTCCTTCTTCCTCATGACTCTCTGAATCTAGTCCATGCCGACCATGTTCTCAAACTAAACTAATCCCACCTGCCTGCAAGGCCCATAACCCTTCAAACCTTTCCTATACACGTACTTATCCAAATATCTTTTTAAGCATTGAAACTGTACCTGCATCCACCACTTCCTCTAGCAGTTCGATTGGCGCACTAACCATTCTGCGTAAAAAAGTTTCCCCTCATGTCCCTTTTAAATCTTTCCACTCTCACCTTAAAAATATGCCCCTTAGTTTTGAACTCCCCCAACTTAGGGAAAAGACCTTTGCTATTCACCTTATATATGCCCTTCATGATTTTATAAGCCACTATTAGGTCACCCCTCAACCTCCTACATTCCAGTGAAAAAAGTCCCAGCCAATCCAGCCTCTCCTTATAACCCATACCCTCCATTCTTGGCAATATCCTGGTAAATCTTCTCTGAATTTTCTCCAAATTAATAATATTTTTCCTATAGAACAGCGATAGAACTGCACAGAGCAGTCCAGAAGAGGCCTCACCAATGACCTGTACAACCTCAAAATGATGTCTGAACTCCTATACTCAAAGCAATGAAGACAAGCCTACTAAATGCCTTCTTAATCACCCCATCTACCAGTGATGTAAAGTTCAAAGTATTATGTACCTGAACTCCTAGGTCTCTCTGCTCGACAACACCATTCAGGGCCCTACCATTATTTGTAATAAGTCCTGCCCTTGTTTTCCAAAATGCAATACTTTGCATTTATTTGAATTAAACTCTATCTGCCACTCCTCAGCCCTTTAATCCAATTGATCAAGATCTCTTTGCAATCTTAGAAAACATTCTTTGCCAACTTTGGTGTCATCCGCAAAGTTACTAACCATGCCTCCTACATTCTCATCCAAATCATTTATATAAATGACAAACAAAAGTACACCCAGCACCGATCGCTGTGGAACACCATTAGTAACAGGCCTCTAGCCCAAAAACCAACCTTCCACCACCACCCTCTGTCTTCCACAATAAAGACGATTTTGCATCCAATTGGCAAGCTCACCCTAAATCCCATGTGATCTAACTTTACTAGTTAGTCTACCTTGAGGAACCTTGTCAAAGATCATAATAATCGGGTCATTGTAACAAAAGCTAGCATTTTATAGAGTGAATGCTGTATTTTATTGTTTGCTGAAAAATTGGCTTCCAACTCCGGATTTCTGAATAAGTATTGAAGCTCCAGATTTTTTAAAGAATGGTTTGGTGGCTTTACGGTTGCCAACTCTATTTAGCTTTACGTTGACAGAGGTCATCACATGACCTCATGCCTCTTCTGTCCCTCCCCCACACTCACTGTGGGTCATCTGACAGGCCATCCCCTGAAAGTTAAACCCCTTCCCATGGCCTAGGAGAGTGAGCAGTCTTGAAAACTGTGAGAATGGCCTTTGGTCAACAAAGAAACAGCCTTCCCCCACAACCCCGGGTCCAGCAATGTTAGAGCTATCAAACAAAGATACACATTTAAAATAAAACAGTCCAGTGATTTTTCTCCCAGGTTATTTGCAACAAAAGATTAGAAATTAATTCCAGAGGCTCCTGGTCAATGTGGGACAACCTGTAATCTTTAGGACTTGTTCGCTCAGGTTGGCTAGTTTTTTTTACTCATTCACAGAATGCGAGCATCACTAGCTAGGCCAGCATTCATTGTACATCCGAAATTGCCCAGAGGGCAGTTGAGAGTCAACCACATTACTGAGGGTCTGGAGTCACATGTAGGCCAGATCAGGAAATGATGGCAGTTTCCTTTCCTAAAGGACATTCGTGAACCAGGTCAGGTTTTCCTGACAATCAATGATCATCATTAGACGTCTAAGTCCACATTTTTCAGTGAATTAAAATTCCATGACCTACCATGGCAGGATTCAAACCAGGTCATGAACTAGATCTCCAGATTGCTAGTCTAGCGAGAATAACACTAGGCCATGACCTCCCCTAGATGGCTAGTATATAGTGTGGAGACTATAGTACGATTTCAATTCCCATTCCAGCTGATGTTAACTTGGAATCTGCTTCCTTAACCCTGCCCTAAGAATGAATGACAAACCACACTGACTAAAAATGCTAAGGATGAAGCAATGAGTGAATGACGTGTGAGCTCAGTTGGAAGGCCCAAATTTAACTGTTCTAGTCCCCAGAGAGTTACTAGTGAGCTGATTCTCCATTAATATTAGTCCTTCAAATCAACAACCTGCAGTGTATGGTGCACCCCTCCTCCGACACATCTTGTTACTTTAAACAAAATACGTCTGAAATAAAAACAAAATGCTCTGCTCTGCTGAGTATTTCCAGTATGTGATTTTAGTGGGTTTGAAAGTGGTTAATGCCTCAGGCCCAGATGAGATTTAATCAAGGTTACTGTGGGGAGGAGATTGCAGAGGCTCAGATATTAATTTTCAAATCCTCTCCGGTCACAGGCTTTGTGGGGGTGTTGCCAGAGGACTGGAGGACACAGCTAATATGGAATGGTTATTCAAGAATGGTGGTAGGGATAAACCAGGAAACAACAGGCTATTGAGTCTAACATTAGTGGGAGGGAAACTATTGGAAAAAAATTCTCAGAGGCTGAATTAATATTCACTTGGACAGGCAGGGGTTAATCAAGGAAAGTCCACATGGCTTTGTAAGGGGAGATCATATCTAACAAAATTTGGCGGAATTTTTCGAGGTGGTAACTAAGTGTGGGGATGAGGGGACTGCAGTTGATGTTTTTGACAAGGTGTCACATGGAAGACTGGCTAAGAAGCTAACAGCCTCGGAAATCCAGGGGTATTTGGCAAGTTTGATTCAAAATTGCTTAGTGGTAGGAAACAGAGGGTGACTGGTTGAAGGGTATTTTTTTCATTGATAGCTTGTGTCAAGTGGCATTATGAGATGGTGACGATGATGAAGAAGAAGGTGAGGAGGAGGATGAAGAAGAAGATGATGATTAAATTGCAGATTTGAGTCAGCTTGATTACTTGCTATGTAACCGAAAACATTTAATTCCTGTGACATTTAATTCCTTTGTAAGTTTGTGTGTATATGGTCTAAGGCAAAAGGTAGCATGAGTTTTAAACTATCCAGGCCTTTTTGTAATATTCACAGCACAGCAATAGACCTTGAGTCAAGTGTTAACTCCTCTTTCTCTGTAACCTGGCTCTGCCTCTTATACAGAAGGGTAATTTAACTGGATTAAAATGTATCTATGTGGTGTTGTGTCTAAGTGTAATATAAAAGTGCGGTTGTAGCCAATTCTTGAATTCTTGAGATTGTCGTAAGTGTGAGGGGTAATGAAGTAATCCAAGTTTAAAAACAAATCATCGAAGTTGGTTTTGAGTCATGTGCTGTTTTTCTGTGTACGTTAATGATCAAATCACGAATGTAGAAAGTTTGGTCAATAAATGTGCAGACGACATGAAAATTGATCGGGTCTTTTTATTCATTCATAAAATGTAGGTTGTCGCTGGACATAAATCACTCAATTGTTGCTCCTCCCTAATTGTCTAAAGTAGTTAAGAGTTGCTGTGGGTCTGGAGTCACATGTAAATAGTGAGGAGGAAAACCTTAGACTACAGGACAGTATAAATGGGCTGGTCAAATGGGTCGAGCAGTGACAGATCGAATTTAATCCTGAAAAGTGAGACAATGCACTTTGGGAGGACTAACAAGGGAGGACAGGACATTGCATGATAGGACCCTAGGAAGTGCAGAGGATCAGAGGAACCTTGGTGTACATGTCTGTAGATCCTTGAAGGCAACAGAGCTGTTTGTTATAGATAACACAGTATGGAGCTGGAGGAACATAGCAGGCCATGCTGTTCCTCTGATGCTGCCTGGCCTGCTGTGTTCCTCCAGCTCCACACTGTGATCTCTGACTCCAGCATCGGCAGTTCTTACTATCTCTGAGCTGTTTGTTACGGTGGTTAAGACGGCACAGGGGATCCCTACCTCAAGGCTCTGAATACAAGAGGAAGGAGGCCATGATGGAGATGTATATAACATTAGTTAGAGTGCAGCTTGGGTTCCACCTATAGTTCTGGTTGCCACACTGTAGGAAAGATGTGGCTGCACTAAAGAGATGCAGAGGAGAGTCACCGGGATGTTGTCTGGGATTGAGCGAGTCAGCTGTGAAGAGAGGCTAGAAAAGCTGGGTAATTTTCCTTAGAGCAGAGAAAGCTGAGGGAGGGTATGATTGAGGTGTACAAGTTATGAGGGACAGAGATAAGGTTAGATAGGGAGAAATAGCCGAGGGGTCAGTAACCAGGGGGCACAGTTTTAAGGTAAGGAGCAGGAGAAGTAGAGGGGATTTGAGAAGTTTTCTTCCACTCAAAGGGTGGTGGGTATTCTGAAATTCACTGCCTAAAAAGGTGGTAGAGGAAGGAACCCTCAAGATGTTGAAGAACTATTTCGATGAACACTTGAATGCCATAGCACACAAGGCTTCAGGCCAAGTGTAGAAAATGGGACCAGAATGGACAGATGACTGATTGCCGGTGTGGACCTGATAGGCCAAGGAGTCTTTTTCCATGCTGTAAGATCTCTATAATTCTAAACAGAGTTGTCAGACCTGATGTGAAACACTAACATTCTGTTTCATCTCTCCAAGAAGCTGCCTAAATGAGCGTGTCCAGCATTGTGTCTTTGATACTTTGTAATGTTACTACACTGCGAGATTTAAGTTGTTGTCACCATTTTTAAAAATATATGTGTCTGTGAAATACACTCTTTCAATCAAAATAAATAACTTTAATATCATCTACACATTAATCAGACAAGCGTTCAGAACCAAGGCAACTCTGTCTCCCAAGCCACGTGGGGTTTTCAGCAGAACAAAAGCCCAAATCCTATTCAACACTTTTCACCGTATTTTGTAACAAGATACACGTTACAATAAATTAATTAAATCAATCTGGGTGGTTCAGTGGTTAGCACTACTGCCTCACAGTGCTAGGGACCTGGGTTCAATTCCACCCTCAGGTGACTGTCTGTGTGGGTTTCCTCCAGGTGCTCCGGTTTCCTCCCACAGTCCAAAGATGTGCAGGTTAGGTGGATTGGCCATGCTAAATTGCTCATAGTGTCCGGGATGTGTAAATTAGGTGGATTAGCCATGCAAAATGCAGGATTACATGGAAAGGGTAGGGGGGGTGGGTCGGGGTGGGATGCTTTTCAGACGGGTAGAGTGGACTTGTTGGGCCAAATGGCCCTTTTCCACACTGCAGGGATTCTATGAAATCAAATCCATTACATCCTCACTTTCAGAAAAAAGATATTAAATCTATCTCACTAATGTTCGAAACATTTGAAAATCAGATGCATGCAATGTGACACTCTCCTCATAGTATTAGAAATATTACTCATAATTAATTTATTGTAAATAATCCTTGCCTCTAGGCAAGACTGTTAGTCTTCCATTGCCAAACACTCCCGAATGATGTCCAAACTTTCTTAAAGAGGTGCAAAAAGAGAATGCAAAATAAATGGGTTTCAAAGCCCTTCTGATTTTTCATCCTAGTTGCTCACTGTAGTGCCCGGGTGATTCACTTTTAACTCCTGGAAATTCCAGGACAGGATTGAGAACTCTGTTACGAGGGAATTCTTCCTCAAGACCCATTGTTCAGCAAGGTTGCTGACTTGGAGCTTCACATGAGGAGGCAGAGATCCTGTGGGAGAAGGTGGCAAATGAGATAGCATGTACAGCCTGGAAGTACTGCCCACAAAGAGTAGTTGAGGGAGAAGAGTGAGCAGATGTGGTCTTTCCCCTCCCACCATTCTAACACATTCTACCTCAGTGTTAGATTTCCAAACTAATTCCCATGTCCCTTACCTACGTTAGTATCAGGGAATCTATCCATTTCTGCCTTGAAAATGCCCACTGACTGAGCTTCACAGGTCTTTCTGGGGTAAGGAATTCCATAGATTCATTATGCTCTGAGTGAAGAAATCCCTCGTCATGGGATTTGAGCGACAGGAAGGGATTGAAGACACTGCAGAGAATTGGGGTCATTCCCATTAAACAAGGCGAGAATCATAGAATCCTCCCCCCCACATTTGGAAATAGGCCTTTTGGCCCAACAAGTCCACATATCCTCCGCAGAGAGCCTCACCCAGGCCCATCCCCCACAACTGTACATTTCCCGTGGGAAACACACTTAATCTACACATCCCTGGACACTATGGGCAACTTAGCATGGCCAATCCACCTAACCTGTACATCTTTGGACTGTGGGAGGAAACCCAAGCAGACACAGTGAGATTGTGCAACCTCCATACAGACAGTCATCTGAGGGTGGAATCGAACCTGGGTCCCTGGCACTGTGAGGCAGCAGTGCTAACCACTGAGACACCGTGCCACTTGGGAGACAAAATATACCTGGAGTAATAATTAGTGGAAGCCAGGAATATGCAATGCTTGCCCTCACCCTCAAGTCAGAAAAAATCTACAGCTCAGAAGGAGCCTTTTGGCCTCTGTTTGCTGGAAAGCAAAATCTAATATGTTATTTTGTTCATAACAGGAACTAATTGTAATACAAATGTACATCTGAGGTGCCAAATCTTGTTGTTGCACTTTATGTATCAGTTTTTCAGTCTACCGGCCACATGGAGAGCAACAAGTAACACATTCAATGAGGCTCCAACGTTTCGAATCTAAAGTGTGGTTATTTCTGTCTTTTTAAATTCAGTTGTGAAATGTGGTTTATATTGGCTGTGTCAGCATTTGTTGCCTGTCCTAGTTGCCCTTGAGAATGTGGTGATGAGTTGAACTGCTGCAGTCTGTGTGCTGTAGGTAGATTCACCCTACCATTAGGGAGGGAAATCCAGGATGTTGACCCAGCAACAGTGAAGGAATGCCAATATTTTTCCAAGTTAGAATGGTGAGTGGCTTGGTTGGGAACTTGTGGTGGTGTTCCCATGTATCTGCTATCCTTGTCCTAGATGGTACTGGTTGTGAGTTTTGAAAGGTGCTGTCTATGGAGCCTTAACTCTTGCAGTCCATCTTGTGGAAGGTATACACTGCTGCTACTGAGCATCAATAGTGGAGTGACTTAATAGTTGTGAGTATGGTGCCAATCAGGCTGCTTTGACCTGGATAGTGTCAAGCTTCTTGAGTGTTGTTGGGACTGCACTCATCCAGGTAAGTGGGGAGTATTCCATCACACTCTTGACTTGTACCTTGTAGATGATGGACAAGCTTTGAAAAGTCAAGACATGAGTTACTTGCTAAGAATTCCTAGCCTCTGATCTGCTTTTGTAGCTACTGTATTTGTATGGTGGGTCCAGTTGAGTTTCTGGCTAATGGTGACCTTCAGGATGTTGATGACGAGGGATTCAGTGAAAGTAACATCATTGAATGTCAGGAGCCAGTGACTTGATTGGCCCTTATTGGAGATTGTCATTGCCCAGCATGTGGGTGGCAGAGTCTTACTTGTCACCTTTCAGCCCAAGCCTGAATGTTGTCCGGGTCTCATGGAATTTTGACATGGATTGCTTCAGTAACTGAGGAGTCACGAGTGGTGCTGAATATTGTACAATCATTGGTGAAAATTCCCACTTCTGATCTCATAATGGAGGGAAGGTCATTGCAGAAGGAGCAGAAGATGGTTGGGCCAAGGACACTACCCTGAGGAACTCCTGCAGAGATGTCCTGGAGCTGAGATGACTGACCTCCTACAACCACAACCATCTTCCTATGTGCCAGGTATGGCTTCAACCAGCGGAGTGTTTGCTCACTGATACCCATTGATTCTAATTTTGTTAGGGCTCCTTTGTGCTACACCCTGTCAAATATAGCCTTGATGCCAATAGCTGTCATTCTCACCTCACCTTTGGAATTTAGCTTGTTTGTCTATGTTTGAGCCAAGGCTATATTGAGGTCAGGAGCTGAGTGGCCCTCATGGAACCCAAACTGAGCAGGTTATTGCTGGGCAGGTGCTGCCTGATAGCACAGTTGATTACACCTTCCATCATTTTACTGATCATCGAGAGTACATTATAAGAACATAAGAACTAGGAGCAGGAGTAGGCCATCCGGCCCTTTGAGCCTGCCCTGCCATTTAATAAGTTCATGGCTGATCTTTTTGAGACTCAGCTCCACTTAGCTGACCGCACACCGTAACCCTTAGTTCCTTTACTGTTCATTGACAGGGTGGTAATTGGCCGGGTTGGATTTGTCCTGCCTTTTTGTGTACAGGACATACCTCGTCAATTTTCCACATCGTCAGGGAGATGCCAGTATTATAACTGTACCAGAAGAGCTCAGCTAGGGGAGTGGCAAGGTCTGGAGCACAAGTCTTCAGTGCTATTGCTGCAATGTTGTCAGGGCCCATAGCCTTTTCAGTATCTGATGTGTTTAACCATTTCTTGATATCACGTGGAGTCAATCGAATTGGCTGAAAACTGGTATCTATAATGCTGGGGACCACTGTCAGAGGCTGAGATGGATCATCCACTTGGTACATCTGGCTGAAGATTGCTGCGAATGTTTCAGCCTTATCTTTTGCACTGATGTACTGGGCTCTTCCATCACTGAGGATGGGGATATTTGTGGAGCCTCCTCCTCCAGTCAGTTGTTTCATTGATCACTACCATTCACGACTGGATGCGGAAGGACTGAAGAGCTTATAGCTGATCCATTGGTTGTGGAATCGCCTAGCTCTGCCTATTGCTCGCTGCTTACACTATTTGGTAGCTTCACCAGGTTGATACTTCATGTATACTTGGTGCTGCTCCTGGCATACCCTCCTGCACTATCCATACAATTTATGGTAATAACAGCTTAATCCAACCTTCAAGCTCTTGAGCTTATTCCCTTTTCCCCCAGAATAGATGTTATTCATAAAATTTATAAGAACACATTACAAACATTTCAACTTCATCCAACGGGCAAAACAACCCACTTGATTGACACCACATCCACCAACATCCACTCCATCCACCACCAACAGTTAGTAGCAGCAGTCTGTACCATCTACAAGATGCACTACAGAAATTTACTCTTCAGACAGCACCTTCAAACGCATGACCACTTCCATCTAGAAGGACAAGGGCATCAGATACAGGAACACCACCTGCAAGTTCCTCAAGCATCCTCACTTGGAAATATATCACTGAAATAAAACAGGGAACTGCAGATGCTGGAAATCTGTGACAAAAACAGAAATTGCTGGAGAAACTCAGCAGCACCCATTGAGAGAAAAACAGAGTTAACATTGAGTCCAGTGACCTTTCTTCAGAAGACTAGAAATATTAATTCTGTTTCTCTCTCCATAGATGCTGCCAGAGCTGCTGAGTTTCTGTTTTTGTTTGAAATATATCACTGTTCCTTAGGTGTGGGTGGGTCGCAATCCTGGAATTCCCTCCCTCACAGCTCTGTGGTTCTGCAACTTCAAGAATACAGCTCACCACCACCTCCTGGAGGGCAATTAATGGTGGCCCAGCCTTTGATAGGCATATACCACTCATAATTTTTATTTTAATTGCAGAATTTGCAATAAAATTTAACTTGTCTCCATACAGCATGTTCTAACCAATTGGACTGCAATAGTCTTAGTGATTACAAAATCCAGTTCACATCAAGTATACAACTCAAAGGTGAAATATTTCAAATTGGAAATTGGTTAGCACTGCTGCCTCACAGCGCCAGATTCCACCCTCGGGTGACTGTCTGTGCGGAATTTGCACATTCTCCCTGTGTTTGTGTGAGTTTCCTCCGGTTGCTCCGGTTTCCTCCCACAGTCCAAAGGTGTGCAGGCTAGGTGGATTGGCCATGCTAAATTGTCCCATAGTGTTCAGGGATGCGTAGAATAGATGGGTTATAGGGGGATGGGTCTGGGTGGGATGCTCCTAGGGTCGGTGTGGACTTGTTGGGCCGAAGGGCCTGTTTCCACACTGTAGGGATTCTATAAATTCTATGTAAAAAAAACAAACAAAAGGTGTAAAAATTTTCTTCACACACCAGATTCCACTCTCAGATGCCTAGGTTCTATCGTCTCGATTTTCACAAAGTCTTTAGACAGCACACAGTACGAGGAATTTTATAAGTTTCAGCTCCTGGCTGTGTTCTTTCCTCTATTCCATCGAAAACTCTCTTTCCTTCACATTTACATAGATTTTAATTCAGTTCGCTGGGCTTTGTGAACTGCAGAGCTGCCCGACATAAGAGACACACCATTCAAACGCACTTAAATCATATCTTCAACCAGGATCCATACAACAGCAACCGTTTGAAGAACAATAGCCCTGACCCTGTTAGATTTGCACTTTTATTTAAAGAACAGGAGGGGTAGCTCAGGGTCAACTGAGGGAATGTGTAAGAAAGGATGGTATTCAGGATTTATTTTACCACAACAACCCGAAGGTTTAATGCCCTGCAATTTGTAGACTTTTGGGATAAATACACTATTCTGTTAGTCGTTACAGTCACTCACAAACCGGTCCGTAAATATTTCTGGTGTTGCACGCAGCAATTAATTCAACATCATCAAAGCTCCTCGTGTTCGTTCGTCCCTCTCTCTCTCTCCTTTACGCCCGTGATTTAATAAACAGTACCAGGGGGGTTACAGAAAAAGTCTCAGTCTAAAAAAGTATTGACCTTTTGCGGTCTCGCTATAAATTGCTTTGTGAAAGATTACAAAATACAACTATTCTGCCGTGGAATTTGTTGGGTTTTCAATCGTTTCATTCCGTCATCCCCAGACCCATGGAAAGTTCCTCTGATCGAGTGGCGAATCCAATTGCCAATGAAATATCAATAACACGCGGGTCTACAATAGTCCCCTGATGTGTAACTAAAGTGCATTTGAATGGAAGAGGTCCCAATGGGGTGTCCATTCATTTAAGAACACACCCTGCACACCGTTCTGAGTACAAGATGCGCAGGAAGGAATAGTCACAGTTACACACCGCACGCACACCAAACAAAAAAGCCGGTCAGCAAACGCGCACATTACAGTAAAAACGACGAAGATTTAACTTCCAGCCTCACAAGGAAATTGCAAACGTGGACTATCCTCACCTGCACTCGAGAAACTTAGACATTTGCAAAAGAAATTCGCCTTGCTTGCAATTGTAAAGAATTTACCGGAGTCAGAGGTCTATTTTTTTTACAAAGCCGCTGGGGCGGTGACAAGTTGAAACAAATAATAATCACATTCTCATATCTCTTACAAGGACGCGCCAGACCGTCGCAACTTCTATCTCTTACTCATCACTTTTATAATCGAACACAATGTATATAGGCTTTAAAAAGTACAGTAACCTTGTAATATTTATATTGCTATTACCTTGTACTAACTACAGTCTGCGGTCTTCCTCTCCCGCTTACTGCTGGTTTGATGATCCTAAACTGCGTAGGAACTGCTTCAAGCATACGCGCCGTTTCTCTAGGTGGAGCTATGTAGCGTAATGACTGGTTTAAATCATTCTCTAAATGGGAAACGTCACACTTGCCGGATAGAACCTTAAATGGATCAGAAAACCTCAGTTAAAAACCAAAAGAACTGCGGATGCTGTAAATCAGGAACAAAAACAAAGTTTCTGGAAAAGCTCAGCAGGCCTGGCAGCATCTGTGGAGGAGCAAACAGAGTTAACGTTTCGGGTCCAGTGACCCTTCCTCAGAACTCCTCAGATGTTCCTCAGAAAACCTCAGTTGCAGCACTCTCATTCGCAAAGGGAAGGATCCAAACAAAAAGGTAACTATAAGTCATTTAGCTGAACACCCGTCTATGGGAAAATGAGTATAGACTCAATTATAAATGATACAACAGTACAGCATCTATACGTACGTAATATAATTAAGCAGAGTTAGCCTGGCTTCTTTGAGGAGGTACCAAGAGCGAGGTTAGGAGGAAGCAGTAGGTACAGTGTGTTTTGATTTCCAAAACGCCACAATTATTCACAATATATATCCATGACTTGGATGAGATCTGCGAGTACAGTTTGCAGATATCACAAAAATAGGTGGGCAGGCAAGAGGTGTGGATGACACAAAGAATCTGCAAAAATAGCTGAAGTGAATGGGTAAAAACTCAGGGGAATGTGAGGTTACACACTTGGGCAAAAATAATCGAAACGCTGTTTAAACGGAGGGAGACTGCAGATTTGGCCATCCTCCTGCGCGATTCACAAAAAAAATGCCGAGCAAATAAGTTGGTAAAGTAATAGGGAAGGGAAGTCAAATATTGGCCTGTTTTTCAAAGGGAACGGCATGTAAAATAGATAAACCTTGCTAACACTGTACAAGACACTAATTAATTTTGTTCCCATTATCTAAGGAAAAATAATTCTGGCGTTGGAGGCAATCTAGAGAAGGTTAACTAAGTTGATCACATAGGATTCTTAGGGGGCTTAACAGTGTAGATGTAGAGAGGTTATTTCCACTTGTCTAAAGATGTGGAGGTTAGTTGGATTGGCCATGCTAAATTGCTCATAGTGTCCAGGGATGTGCATGCAAGGTGGGTTAGTCATGGGAAATGTGGGGTTACAGGGATAGGGTGTGTGTGTTGGGTGGGGCAGGGGAACTAGGTGGAATGATCTTCTGAGGGGCAGTGTGGACTTGGTGGGCCAAATGGCCTGCTTTCACACTGCCCGGATACTACAACTTGTGGGAAAGTCTAGGACCAGGGGACATAATCTCAGATCAAGGGGTCATGCAGTTAGGACAGGGATAAGGAGGGATTTCTTCTGTCAGAGAGTGGTAAATCTGTGAAATTCTTTACTGCAGATGACTGTAGAGGCTAGGTCATTAAGTATTTTCAAGGCGGAAGTAGACACATTGTTAACCTGTAAGGGGATCAAAGGCTATGGGGGAAAGGCAGGAAAGTAGAACTGAGGCTTATCAGAACAGCCATGATTTCAATGAATAGCAGAGCAGACCTGAAATATTTTATGGTCTTATGGTTTAGTCTTGCTCTGGACAAGAGGGCATTGCCAATTTTACAGGACCAGGAGCAGGCCATTCAGGCCATTGAACCTACCCCATCATTCTTAATTTCTTCTGAAGAAGAATAATCTTGGACAAGAAACATTAACGCTGTTCCTGTCTTCACAGGTGCTGCCAGACCTGCTGAGTTTTTTCAGCACCCTCTGTTTTTCTGATAGATCAGGGCTGATTATCTCCTAAATGTCACTTCCTTGCATTATCTCCATATCCCTTAACATTATCATTTTCCAGAAATTGAACATTCTCTGTCCTGAATGTTCTCAATGATTGAGTTTCCACTGTCCTCTGAAGTAGAGAATTCCAAAGATTCACCACACTCTGAGTGAAGGAATTCTTCCTCATCTCAGTCTTAAACGGCCTGCTACGTGCCCTGAATTAGTGTCCCCCGGATCTAGAGTCACCAGCAAGGGGATACATTCCATCTATACCTGCCTTGCTATGCCCTATAAGAATTTTATAAATTTCAATAAGACCATGTCTCAATCTTTTTAACTCTAGAAATACAGAACCAGTTTCCACAATCTCTCCTTATGAGACAATCCTGACATCCCAGTGATTAATCTGGTGAATCTCTGTTGGACTTGCTTTATGGCAAGTATATCCTTCCTTAGAACAGGAGACCAAAACTGTACACAATACCCCAATGAGGAAGCAGTAGGTATAGTGTGTTTTGATTTCCAAAATACCACAGTTATTCACAATATATATCCATGATTTGAATGAGATCTGTGAGTCCAGTTTGCAGATGGCTCTGTACACTGTAGCAAGACTTTAGCTTTCAAATGCCCTAGAAATTTATGCCTACATACCTTTGCCTTTCTAATTGCTTGCTGCACCTTCATGCTTACTTTTAGTGAACAAGGATACCCAGATCCCTTTGGACTATTTCACTATCTAAGAACATTTGAATGAGAAACAGAGTTAGGTCATTAGGCCCCTTGTTATGGACCAGGCCAGACCCCCTCAAAGTATTTTAAGACAGTAGCCTAGACCTTAACTTTTTCTTATTTTAAAGGTAAATGAGAAGTGGGTGTTCCAAGTGTGATGCAACTGGTCAAACGACTCAGCTTTAAGCAAAACACAATTTACTGAAACACTATAGTTAAACATGAACAAAAGAAAGCAGAATTTAGAATAACATAACTATTGGAAAACTTAACCGAATACTCGATACAGTAACTTTAATTAACTATTCCAATATAGCAACATCCCATAAACATCCCCCTTGGCAAAAAGGTAAATTCAAACGCAAATTCTTACAGGCAGGAGGAAACAATATCCAGGAACAAAAACAAAGTTGCTGGAAAAGCTCAGCAGGTCTGGCAGCATCTGTGGAGAAGAAAACAAAGTTAACGTTTCGGGTCCGGTGACCCTTCCAGGGTGACCCTGGTAACAATATCCAGACAGATTTCAGAGAAAGTAGTTAGGAATCATTTCTTGAAGCTTGCAACCCTTCTGGAATCAAAACATCTTGTGACTGCTACAGCTAAAAAAAACTAGAAAGCCTGAACTGGGAGCCCCCTTCCATTGTACATCTGTTTAAAAAAAACCTAAAGGCCTCCTCTTATTGTTGACTTAGGCACTCTCTGCTAGCCATTTTTCACCTCTACCTTTACAACCTCACTTCAAAACAAAACCCAAGACCAAATAATGTTTTTAAAGTGACAGTATCATACCATCAAGCCCGTCATTTAATATGAGCATGGCTATTCTAATTGTAACCTCAAATTTGCATTTCCACCTACGCCTGATGACCTTTAACGCCATTGCTGACCAATAATCTATCTACCTCTGCCTTAAAAAGATTCAAAAAGATTCCTCTGCCACCAGCAAGAGAGTTTCAATTGCTCATGACCCTCTGTGAGAAAAAAAAGGCCTCATCTCTGCTTTAAATACATGACACTTTATTTTTAAACTGCCAGACCTGCTGAGCTTTTCCAGCAACTTTGTTTTTGTTCCTGGATATTGTTTCCTCCTGCCTGTAAGAATTTGTGTTTGAATTTACCTTTTTGCCAAGGGGGATGTTTATGGGATGTTGCTATATTGGAATAGTTAATTAAAGTTACTGTATCGAGTATTCGGTTAAGTTTTCCAATAGTTATGTTATTCTAAATTCTGCTTTCTTTTGCTCATGTTTAACTATAGTGTTTCAATAAATTGTGTTTTGCTTAAAGCTGAGTGGTTTGACCAGTTGCATCACACTTGGAACACCCACTTCTCATCTACCTTTAAAATAAGAAAAAGTTAAGGTCTAGGCTACTGTCTTAAAATACTTTGAGGGGGTCTGGCCTGGTCCATAACAAGGGGCCTAATGACCTAACTCTGTTCCTCATTCAAATGTTCTTAGATAGTGAAATAGTCCAAAGGGATCTGGCTCCTAGATCTAGAGTCCCCCATGAAAAGAAACATCTTCTCCACATCCAAACTGTCAAGACTCCTCAGTATCTTACATATTAACATCATGCGTGCCTTTCTTTTCTAAATTCCAGTGGATACAAATCTAGCCTGTTCAACCTTTCCTCATAAGACCATATGCCTATTTTAGGTATTAGTCCTGTACACCTCTCGGAACTGCTTCCAAAACATTTACACCTTTCCTTAAATAGTGTGACCTCAACCGTACAAAGTACTCCAGATGCAGTCTCACTAAAAATCTAAATATGTTAAACTGAAGCATGGCCATTCAATTTTTGTATTCAATTCCTCTTGTAATAAACATTCTATTAGCTTTCCTGAATACATGCTGTACCTACTAATCTTTTGTGACTCACACACTAGGACACGCAAATCTCTACATCCCAGAGTTCTGCAACCTCTCACCATTTCAATAGTATGGTTCTCTTTTATTCTTCAAACCAGAATGGATAGCTTCACATTTTTCTAGGTTAAACTCCATTTGCCACATCTTTGCCATGCACCTAGTCTATCCAAACCCTTTCTAACTTCCTTATATCCTCTTTGCTACTTATTTTCTTACCTATCTTTGTGTCATCAGCAATGGGGAAGGCAATGGCCTAGTGGTATCATCGCTGGGCCGTTAATCCAGAGATTCAGATAACATTCTGGGGACCTGGGCTTGAATCCTGCCATGGCAGATGGTGGAATTTGAATTCAATGAATAACTGGAATTAAGAATCTAATGATGGCCATGAATCTGCTGTCAATTATCAGGAAAAACCCATCTGGTTCATCAATGTCCTTTAGGAAAGGAAACTGCCATCCTTACCTGGTGTGATGTACATGTGACTCCAAACCCTCAGATTGTGGTTGATTCTTAACTGCCCTCTGGGATGGGCAATAAATGCTGGTCTAGCCAGCGATACCCTCATCCCATGAATAAATAAATGTGGCCACCATACATCTTGCCCTTTCATCCGAGATATGTGTATAAATTGTAAACAGTTGAGGTCCCAGCCCTGTGACACACCATTTGTTACATCCTGACAATCTGAAAAACAGCCAATTATGTCTACTGTGTTAGCCAGCCACTCTCCTATCTATGCCAATATACTACCCCCTACACTATGAGCTTTTATTTTCTGCAATAACTTTTGATGTGGTGCTTTATCAAATGCCTTCTAAAAGTTCAGTGAATCCAGCAGTTCTCCTTAATCCACAGTAAATGGTACTTCCTCAAAGAACTCCAAAAGATTGTATTACAACTGTGATAATAGGAATGCACTTGTAATCAAGCTTCATTAGACCAGTTGACCATAAATAATAGCAGCAGAAGTAGGTTGTGCAGTCCCTCGAGCATGCTCCACCATTCAATAGGATTCCTCATGTCCACTTTCCTGCACTTTTCCTATAGCCCTTGACTTTCCATCTGATCAAGAGTCTATCTATCTCAGCCTTACATATGCACAAGGACTCTGCCCCCAAGATCTCTTTGGCAAAGCATTCCAAAGACTCCAGCGACTGTTCTGAGGAGTTTTTTTCTTCAACTTGAAAAGTAACTACTGGTGTGAAACTTACAAAGTGCAAATCAGAAAAGTGAGTTGGCAGACATATGATTAATTTGAGTAAACCATGTCATAAGCACGTTTCCTCAGGACATCTTGTGAAAAATCAATGTTTAACACGTCCTGTGTTCCTGCCAGTCTGCTCAGGACAAAGCCTCAATAATGAGGTTATTTCTTCAAATAAAGACAGTACAATTGATTTGATTTTGATTGATCTGATTTATTATTGTGGGTTTGAGCTTTAGCAAGAGGCTGAATAGGCTGGAAGTATTTTCCCTGGAGTGTCAGAGGCTGAGGGGTGACCTTATACTGGTTTATAAAATCATGAAGGCCATGGATAGGGTGAATAGCCAAGGTCTTTTCCCTGGGATGGGGGGAGTCCAAAACTAGATGGCATAGGTTTAAGGTGAGAGGGGAAAAATTTAAAAGACACCTAAAGGGGAACTTTTTCACACAGAGGATGGTGCCTGTGTGGAACAGGTTGCCAGAGGAAGTGGTGGAGGCTGGTACAATTACAACATTTAAAAGGCATTTGGATGGATATATGAATAGGAAGGGTTTACAGGGATATGAGCCAAATGCAGGCAAATGGGACTAGATTACTTTAGAATATCTGGTCAGCATGGACAAGTTGGACCAAAGAGTCTGTTTCCATGCTGTACAGCTCAATGACTCTGTCTATCCAGATACAGTGAAAAGTATTGTTTTACATACCTTACATAAGTACATCAGGGTAATAGAACAGAATACAGATGAAGTATTACAGCTACAGACAAGATGCACAGAAAGATCAACTGATATATGAGGGGTCCATTCATAAGTCTGATAACAGCAGGGAAGAACTTGCTCTTAAATCTGTTAGTACATATATTCAAACCTTTGCCTGATAGAGGAGGGTGGCAGAGAGAATAATTTAATTGGGATAGGTGCTCCTTGTTCCAAGCTGACCGTTATTTGAAGTGTTTGAGCTCTTTCTGTATAGGGGTGACTGGATGCTGTCTGGTGCTATTTACAGTGACAATGACTTCTGTTTCTTACATAGATGATCTGGCTTCTCATTCTGTGTCATTGTAATTTCCTAAGTGATCTTTTATTAATATATGAAGCCCGTTGTGAGAGTGTCATCCCACCTGTGCTGCTGAACATTTGAATAAAAAGACGCTGCGTTGAGTGTCGGTTTAAAATACTTCACAACAGAATAGTGACTGGAGAATGGAGACGGATGAGCACCTTTTTAAACGACCCCACAGTTAGACCAAAGCCCGAATAAACCTCGAAGTCCGCCGATGCGAGTCAAACTCCCAGCTGTCGGTTAGCGGTTGGAAGAAACGCGTATCATTCAGTATTTATTGTTACGAAGCGTTCACTTTGGTTGGAATTAAAGAGGCGTACCGCTGAAAGGAAATAGCCCGAGCAATGGCAACAGAAAATAAATTTGAATTCGAGTGGGCTCCAGCAAATGGTTGACTAGCCGCCTGCTAAAGAATCCAAACACAATGCTAGGTGAAATGGTCCTATTAGAATTAAACAGTTATGTTCACCCACAAAATGTTAAAGTTGGGAAGGCGATGGGTCTTTTGGTTTTTGGACATAGCAGCGTGTTGAGAAAGTTAATGGAGTTTGTTAAAAAGAAATCGATCGAAGGTGAAGAGCTTGCGAGAACAATTGAAGCGGAAGATAACTAGATGAAAGAGATATGTTTGTAGATTAGAGTTAGGAGCATCATAGTAATCTGTTCTGACGCAAATGCAGACTACGCCTTTTCTTCTGGTTCCTTCAATATGTCAAACCTGCTGGCAAATAGACATGACAAATAAGAAGCTCACCCACAAGCTATATGATACCAGAGAGGAAAGTGTTTCGAAGAGGTAGACAGTCATTTAGAAGGGAAACAGTTTTCTGAATAAAAAATAAACAAACTTACTTATGTGGACAAGGAAGTTTTTTTAATACTTTACTGGGGGTAATAAATCATTTCTGTTTTTGATTTTTTTTGAGTACAAGTCGCTGAACTAATTAACAGAAATAGAAATTGCTGGATAATTTCAGCAGGTCCGGCAGAATCTGCTGAGAGAAATCGGATTTCAAGCGCGAGCATTTTTCCGCTTTCCCCCACTGAGCTAAACGTTAACCCTCTGTAGTCTGCTCCTGAACCTGTATTTACTCCTTATTTGTTAGATATTGTCTTATACGAATTTGTGTTATGGTTTATGTTAAGAAACTTTAAATGCGCTTAGGTGTTAACTAGCTGCTTCCTCGGACTTTGAGATCGGGAGATACATTTCACACCCTGTGTTTATAACTAAATAAGAGTTCATATTTCGCAAGCGCCCGGGAAACGTGGCTGTGATCGTGGAGTGTGGTTGTCATTTTAAACACCTGAAAAGTCAAGTGGCAAATCTAGATTGAGTAATAAGTTTTGGATTTTATCGCGTAATTATGACCCTTCCAGATAAAGATGTGGTAAAATGTAAACTGATTGGATTATCATGATATGACGTAAATCGTTAAAGAAAAAGGCTGATAAGATTTTTGTTTGGAGTCCGAAAGTTAAAGTTTTGTTTCTTAAGATCACTTTAGTATTTAATAATGTAATTTAGTAATTATATGAAAGCAAATTTTAAAAAAAGTGCAATCAAGGAGAATGTCGATTTATTTCATTTGAAGAAGGAAGAGTTTTTAGTTAAATTGTTAACTTCAGAACTTTTCAGGTTGAATAGTCAAATTTGGAATTTCGTTTCCTGGCCACAGTGAATTTTCAAATATTATTATTTTAACACGAGCGAACCTTTAACTGCAGGTGATAACGTCTGCTTGTGAAAATGCTTATCAGTGTGAACTGGTACTTAGGGTAAAATAAGGAAAGGTGGAAGAGTAATTTTCTTTTTAGATTAAAACCTCTCTGAAGAAATGTTCTAAAATCTGAGAAAACTGATATCACAGAGTTGAGACTCAAAACAAAAGGACGCTAGCATTTCAGGGCAGGCAACTATTTCTGAAGAAGAGTCCAGATCCGAAACGTCAGCTTTCCTGCTCCTCAGATGCTCCTGCTGTGTTCTTCCAGCTCTACATCTCAGTTTCTCCAACATCGGCAGTTCCTACTATCTCTAACTATTTGTTTCTTGGGAACTACGGGCGAGCAATAAATAACCCTGTTAGTGGTACCCATTTCCTATGAATAACAAGTAACGTGTGCACCCTCCCAGCCTGATCGTTAGCAACTTCTTTGTCTGTCCAACTGTCTCTCTCTCTCTTCGGGCTCTATCCTATCGTTTACTCCCTACCCCACCCACCTCCCTATTTTCTGCATATAAACTGACGTTTTCCCAGCCACCATCAGTTCTGAGGAAGGGTCACCGGACCCGAAACGTTAACTCTGTTTTCTCCTTCACAGATGCCACCAGACCTGCTGAGCTTTTCCAGCAACTTTGTTTTTGTTCCTGGTTTACAGTTCTTTTGGTTTTTAACGTGTGCAGTAGACCCATGTGAATTGTAAAATTCCTGTTGGACATTATAGAAGATCTAAGTTGACGATCTGGACTGTTTCCTCTGACGATTTCAGAATTATCTTTGTACAGAAGATTTATGGGAGTTACTCAGAAAATTACAATTTGATTACTGGTGTAAGATCAGGGTAACGGGTGTTTAAAAATACAGTTTCGAAAAAGATTTTCGTGTTTAACGGAAGGGTCTCTAACTCTCCAGACTGTTTTAAAGAAAGACTTGTCTCTTTTAAAATTACCGCACAATCTGACTGCTCTAGATGTAAGCATGTAGCGCGCTGTCTTTTCTTTATATATGGTTTTAAAAATCTCTCTAATGTGTCCAGAAACAAAGGAATTGTCGTCATAGATTACAATAGAAAAGTTCCTACTGAAGTGGCTAAAATATTGCTGCTACAAGTCATCTATGCGCTAGTAAAAACTAAAGTTACCAGATTACAGTCATCAGAGAGATGACTGATGGTGGTTTCAACTGAAGGTCACTATGCCTCAAGCGACTGGCAGCTTTGAGAAAGTGGAACCTTCAATTTAATCTTAGCCAGTAGGGAAAGTGAATCCACACTGCCAGCGGTACTCTGCATTGCTGCAGGTAAACCCTGTGAGGGGAGAGAATTCCAGGATTTTGAGCCAGCGACAGTGAAGGAACGGCGATGTAACTCCGAGTCAGCATAGTGAATGGCTCGGAGGAGAACTTGCAGGGGGCGGTGTTCCTGTGTATCTGCTGCCCTTTTCCTTCTAGCTGGAAATGGTCGTGGGTTTGAAAGGTACTGTTTAAAAATCTTCTGTGAATTTGGTAATGAGGACAAAATTGCTATTCCGAGGAAGCGTCGTATCTCTAATAGATTAGAATTAGCCTTATTGTCACTAAGTTTCCTAAATCTAAGGAAAGTGAAGGATCAGGATGATAGTTGAGAACGAACAATTTTCAGAAATCCACAGGGAGTAGTTGATGTGTTTCCAGACTCGGAATATCACTGTCAAGAATTTTCCATAAGGAGTCCAGTATCTGAAGGTTCTGAGAGTGAATATGAGAAGGATAAACAGGAAGGAAGTAGTGTTCTTAGGTGGAGCCTAATGTCGGCCCGTGAGTATATTTCAGTGGCCGTGGAGTGTCAATTTGCTGACGTTATTTCGAAACTTTGAATCAAACAAAACGAAAGCCCGTTTTCTATTACCTGTTATTTTCAATTACTTGTTTTAATTGATTAGTTAATCAGAACTTTTAACGTGTGAGATTACAAGTACTTGAGCAGCAGTGATACCATTCGGAGGGAGATGTTATTACTGTGTTCCTTTCGGATTGAATAGTTCGGTAATGAAGCCGGAGACCATAAGATACTTTTATTGGTGATGCGGAGATGCCGGTGTTGGATAAAGTCAGGAGTCACACGACACCAGGTTATAGCTATTTTTATTTCTGAAGAAGGGTCTAGGCACGAAAGGTCAGCCTTCCTGCTCCTATGAAGCTGCTTGGCCTGCTGTGTTCATCCAGCTCTGCACCTTGTTATCTCAGATTCTCCAGCATCAGCAGTTCCTACTATCTCTGAACCAGTTTTATACCAGGTTATAGCCCAAGAGGTTTATTTGAAAATTGTGAAATGAATGATTTGATTGGGGGGGTGGGGAGTGTTACATTTGTACCGGGGCGCCCTTGGAGAGCGAGCACGGTGTCCCCCTGCACTCTTGAAGCTTTCAGAGGGAGCCGGGCACCGCGGGGGGAGTTGGGGTAAATTGTCCCCTTCACCAGCTCTGCTGTGATTGAGGTTCCTCTCCCCCGCCACCTTTTGTTTTACAGTTATTGTAAGCCGCCGCTGGTGGGTTTAATGATTTGAATGTTCTGAAAATAAGAAACACCTTTTTTTTAAAAAAAGAGCTGTGCCCTTTAATTGGTTGATTTTGATAAATAGATGGTGGGGTTTTTTTTAATTGAAAAAGAGCTAGGTGCTGGGGGGCTCTTGTGACACAGTGTCCTGACCTCTGAGGAAGGGTCACCAGACCCGAAACATTAACTCTCGTTTTCTCCTTCACAGATGCTGCCAGACCTTTTCCAGCAACTTCTGTTTTTGTTCCTGAACTCTGAGTTTGAAGGACAGGTTCAAGTCCCACTTGCCGCGGAGGAGTGGCACAACACATCCAAACAGGTTGAATTAAATATTTTAAAACTGAGTTATAATCTTCAAAGTCTTTCTTTAAAGTGCGGTAGGTACCAGGGATGGAGTACATTATCTCTCTCTCCACACTCCATTTTAATTTAATCCCTCCCTTTCTGATGCGCAGCAATTGCTGTAAGTCTGTCATATTTTGTTTATTTGCTGGTGGGTTTCTTTTCAAAATAAGAGCTAGGTTTTTGTGTTTGTAATTACATTAATTGGGTTATTGGTTAATGCGGTAGTGTGTTTATGAATTATTTAATAAAAGACTAGTTATTTTGCAGTGCTGTGGAGTCTGCAGACCATGTGTGTATTGTTTGTGGTAGGTTGTACCCCTGTTGACTTGTTTACAGTTCATAGTTCAGTTAAGGAACCTCCTTGCATTTCTTTGGGAACCTGGTGCGGGGGAGAATGGGCAGGTTAGACCCACATCCCGGTGTGCCTGGCTGAAATAGCAATTAATAGGGGTAGTAGGAACTGCAGATGCTGGAAAATCTGAGATAACAAGGTGTAGAGCTGGATGAACACAGCAGGCCAAGCAGCATCAGAGGAGCAGGAAGGCTGACCTTTCGGGCCTAGACACTTCTTCAGAAATGGGGGAGGGGAAGGGGGTTCTGAAATAAATAGGGAGAGAGGGGGAGGCGGATAGAGGATGGATAGAGGAGAGGATAGGTGGAGAGGAGACAGACAGGTCGAAGAGGCGGGGATGGAGCCGGTAAAGGTGAGTGTAGGTGGGGAGGTAGGGAGGGGATAGGTTAGTCCAGGGAGGATGGACAGGTCAAGGGGGCGGGATGAGGTTAGCAGGTAGGAGATGGGGGTGGGGCTTGAGGTGGGAGGAGGGGATAGGTGGGAGGGAGAACAGGTTAGGGAGGCGGGGACGAGCTGGGCTGGTTTTGGTAGGGGGAGGGGAGGTTTTGAAGCTTGTGAAAGCCACATTGATACCATTGGGCTGCAGGGTTCCCAAGCGGAATATGAGGTGCTGTTCCTGCAACCTTCGGGTGGCATCGTTGTGGCACTGCAGGAGGCCCAGGATGGATGTGTCGTCTGAGGAATGGGAGGGGGTGTTGAAATGGTTCGCGACTGGGAGGTGCAGTTGTTTAGTGCGAACCGAGGGTAGGTGTTCTGCAAAGTGGTCCCCAAGCCTTCACTTGATTTCCCCGATGTAGAGGAGGCCACAACGGGTACAGCGGATGCAGTATACCACATTAGCAGATGTGCAGGTGAACATCTGCTTGATGTGGAAAGTCTTCTTGGGGCCTGGGATGGGGGTGAGGGGGGAGGTGTCGGGGCAGATGTAGCACTTCCTGCGGTTGCAGGGAAAAGTGCCGGGTGTGATGGGGCTGGAGGGGAGTGTGGAGCTGACAAGGGAGTCACGGAGAGAGTGGTCCCTCCGGAAAGCAGATAACGGTGGGGAGGGAAAAATGTCTTTGGTGGTAGGGTCAGATTGCAGATGGCGGAAGTGTCAGAGGATGATGCATTGGATCCGGAGGTTGGTGGGGTGGTACGTGAGGACGAGGGGGATTCTGTTTTGGTTGTTATTGCAGGGAGGGGGTGTGAGGGATGAGTTGCGGGAAATGCGGGAGACATGGTCAAGGGCGTTCTCGACCACGGAGTGGGGGAAGTTGCGGTCCTTGAAAAACGAGGACATCTGAGATGTATGGGAGTGGAATGCCTCATCCTGGGAGCAGATGCGGCGGAGGTGAAGGAATTGGGAATAGGGGATGGCACTTTTGCAGGAAGGTGGGTGGGAGGAGGTGTATTCTTGGTAGCTGTGGGAGTCGGTGGGCTTGAAATGGATATCGGTTTCTAGGTGGTTGCCCGAGATGGAGACAGAGAGGTCCAGGTACGTCCTCACGTACCACCCCACCAACCTCCGGATCCAACGCATCATCCTCCGACACTTCCGCCATCTGCAATCCGACCCCACCACCAAAGACATTTTTCCCTCCCCACCCTTATCTGCTTTCCGGAGGGACCACTCTCTCTGTGACTCCCTTGTCCGCTCCACACTCCCCTCCAGCCTCAGCACACCCGGCACTTTTCCCTGCAACCGCAGGAAGTGCTACACCTGCCCCCACACGTCCCCCCTCACCCCCATCCCAGGCCCCAAGAAGACTTTCCACATCAAACAGATGTTCACCTGCACATCTGCTAATGTGGTATACTGTATCTGCTGTTCCCGTTGTGGCCTCCTCTACATCGGGGAAACCAAGCGGAGGCTTGGGGACCGCTTTGCAGAACACCTACGCTCAGTTCGCAATAAACAACTGCACCTTCCAGTTGCGAACCATTTCAACACCCCCTCCCATTCCTCAGACAACATGTCCATTCTGGGCCTCCTGCAGTGCCACAACAATGCTACCCGAAGGTTGCAGGAACAGCACCTCATATTCCGCTTGGGAACCCTGCAGCCCAATGGTATCAATGTGGATTTCACAGGCTTCAAAATCTCCCCTCCCCCTACCGCATCCCAAAACCAGCCCAGCTCGTCCCCGCCTCCCTAACCTGTTCTCCCTCCCACCTATCCCCTCCTCCCACCTCAAGCCGCACCCCCATTTCCTACCTACTAACCTCATCCTGCCCCTTTGACCTGTCCGTCCTCCCTGGACTGACCTATCTTCTCCCTACCTCCCCACCTACACTCACCTTTACTGGCTCCATCCCCGCCTCCTTGACCTGTCTGTCTCCTCTCCACCTATCTTCTCCTCTATCCATCTTCTATCCGCCTCCCACTCTCTCCCTATTCATTTCAGAACCCCGTTCCCCTCCCCCATTTCTGATGAAGGGTCTAGGCCCGAAAGGTCAGCCTTCCTGCTCCTCTGATGCTGCTTGGCCTGCTGTGTTCATCCAGCACTACACCTAGCAATTAACAGGGCCAGGCAACTGAAGGATCGTAATGCTCATCTGCCTGCCTCTCTTCCACAGCCACACCCGTGTCTGGGTGCCCTTGTCAAACATGCTCCCTGACATTTTTAGAGGGGTAAGGACATTTTCTTCCATTCCCACTATTCGATTTAGTCCTTTCCCTTGCTTCCCCCACTTTCTTGATTATTCTTCTGTTATTGTTAAACTGTTGTTTGTACTGTGTTTGTTTATTGAGCGATTTATTAATCTGGTGCTGATTTCTAAAATATTTTAAAGTTGAGATTTTTTGGTGGTGCTATGAGGATATGTATAATATTTTGTGTGTGGATGAAGGAGTAAGAAATATTTAAAAATATGAAGTGTGTGGAAAAAAGAATTAAAAGTATGAATATATAAATAGTATTGTGTGGAAAAAGGACCATAAATATATAAGTAGGTAGTGAGTGACCATGGAAAAAGGAGTAAAAACATACGAATAGTGAGTGGAAAAAGGAGTAAGCAATGCATAGACAATGAGTGTGGAAAAGACAGCAAAAATATATAAATTGTTTGTGTGTGTGGTGGGGGAGAGAAGAGTAAAAATATATAGAGTTTGTGTGGAAACGGAAGTTAATTAAAAAGTTTAAAAAAACAGTTTGTGGGTGGTTGCAAACCTTGTTTATATTATTTTGAAGACCCTTTCATTATGGTTTTAATTGCAGTTCAGCTCCATTCTTTTGATCTTTGGGCACCTAGGCCAGGAGCGGCCATGTTGGAGGATCTCCTAGTAGGCCTGTGCCTGAGCTTGGTTAATGTAGCCATTTTTATTAGGCTCACATTGTGGGTTGTAGGGACAGTATCATTCCTACCTACCTGCTTCTCTCCCATGGAGACAGAGCATGCAGTGTTCCCTAGTATCCTTTGTTACGAAATGTGCCTTTAGGAAGGATTTGTTCTGTCATGTTTCTTTTGAAAGCAAGTATTGTAAACTTGGAGGTGAGCTGTCTGGTCAGAGACCAGCTAAGAAAAAAATGAAGGGGTGGGGTCAAGCTCCCACAGAACCAGGATTTTCGTTTAACTGAGGTCTCTTGATGTTCTTTCCTCCTGGAATGGGGAATTGCATATGAGACAATCTATTTTACTGAATTTGCCTTTGGCAAGGATGAGTTTAATGGACTACATTGGAACAGTTGCTGTTTATTAGTTAAATAATCTATTATGCTGTTAAATTTTCCAGTAGAGTTAAGTTGCTCCAATTCTTCTTTTTGTTTGTATTTTAACTGGAGTAAGAGTAAATTGTTTTGCTTCAAGCCTGGTAGTTTGGCCAATTGAATTGTATCTGGAACACAGGCTTACACTTGCCTTTAATAATGAGAAATAAGTTGGGCTGTCTTCTTAATATATTTTGAGGGGGTTTGGTCTGGTCCATAACACCACTTTTCAATTGCAAGGAGAGCAAACTAGGAGTGGGGAGGTAGGGAGTGAGATGTGAAGGGTGGGGAATGGGGAGGTAGGGGGAGGGGAGGGGAGAGTGGGAGATCGTGGAGGTGGTCAAGGCTGAGATAATCAGATGTTTAGTCAGTAAAGGAATGAGGGACATGGGGTGGGAGGGTGAAGGCAGTAAAGTGGAGTTAAGGGTTATCAGATCAGCTATTGAAAGATAGAGCAGACTTGATGGGCTGAATGGTGCATGTCTGCTTCTCATGTCTTATAATCCGTTCAAGTGAAATATTATCAACAAATTTTCAAACAATCTGTCGTGATTTATGTTAAAATAACATTTTTCAGTGCATTTTCAGAACAAAGACGACTGCCAATGTGCAGCATTAGAGACAGTGAATGCTTCAACATAGTGATAATTAGAACTGTAAATAAATATCACCCAAGTAAACAAATTTGAAATGGATCAACTTAAATAAAGGTATAAATGTGTCAAAAAATAATGAAGATAAACAAATAAATATCAGGTTTAACAATGCAGTACACAGTGCGCTGATGCAGAGATATACGGAGTAATAAACAAGGAACATAACCCAAACTACCAAAAACAAAAATCATCCTGGTCTGAAAAGGGGGCTGGGGAAGCAGCCTGTAACAATATAGATGAGACTGATGGAGGCTGGAACACTAATTCTGTGTATTCCCCCTGTACAGGCAACATGATTTTTCCTGTGAGATAGTAAGAACTGCCAATGCTGGAGTCAGAGATAACAGTGTGGAGCTGGAGGAGCACAGCAGGCCAGGCAGCATCAGAGTAGCAGGAAAGCTGATGTTTCGGCTCGGGACCCTTCTTCGGATCCCTGCTCCTCTGATGCTGCCTGGCCTACTGAGTTCCACCAGCTCCACACTGTGTTACCTCTGACTGCAGCATCGGCAGTTCTTACTATCTCCGAGTGAGTTATAACCCCACTGTGAAGCCATTTCTGAAGAAGGGTTCCGACCCGAAACATCAGCTTTCCTGCTCCTCTGATGCTGCCTGGCCTGCTGTGTTCCTCCAGTTCCACACTATATTACCCATGAACTTTCCTGTGTCCTGTACTGTGTTGAGGGATGCACTTAAGCTTGCAGCTATGACAGAGGTACAATGGTAAAGGTCTAAGGCTTTTTAGCTATTATATGCTGAGAAGCTGGAAACTGTAGAATCCCCTGAGCTGTGTACCCTTGGAATATGAACAGCAGTGAAATTGTAATCTCCGAACATGACTCAGAGAAAATTTTGTTTCTACTGGGCTTTTTGTAATTTGAATGTAATTTTGTTTCTTTTTGGGCTGTATGCCTGGTATGGAATGTATATTGTAAATACATTAAAAATAAACTGTTACAGCTGTTTTGTGGTGTGTGGAGAAAAGTTGAATTTTGTTGGAAGATCTATCAGGTGGGAATGTTTTAACATTTTTGCAAATGTTAACAATAAAGTATACTTCTGAAAAAAATTGTGAAGATGAGTATTGAAATTGCATTGAGGCACATCTGAGTGGAACAACGGTATATAGAAAATTGTTTATTGTGCCTTTGTCAATTTCCAACTTGAAATGTTTTGCCTTTGGGAAGTGTACTTGTCATGGAATATATATTGTAAGTTTAATGCTATTGCAATTATTGAGTGGAACATGGTGGATGGAGACAAATTCTATAATATTCAAGTCGGAGTGTTTGCAAATTTTGAGTAAAACAGCTTTGGAAAACAAAAGACATGACATCTCCCGTGCCAGAGGGATACCCAGCAGTAATGATGCCCTTTTTGCTGCTGTCTAGAAAGTCTATACAATTTGAACTAGGATCTGCCTTGTTTCAGCGCTTCTTTGCACATACTGTCTCTAAATTCTGAACACTGATGCAAAACAAGCCAGCATTTCTGCTGCAGTAACTTAGTGCTGGCCAGATTCCACACTGCTGTTCACATACTCGTTACCATCCAGCAGTTCAAGGGCTGAGATATTAAGGGAGAGTAATAGGCAGGCCAGGATCTCAAAACAACTTCTGAGAGATTCAGCACAGTCATTAGAATATGAACCTCATTAGCATTTAACCACGGAAGGAAAAAAGTTTGTCTGTTCTGTCCAAGGGGAAAATATCTCCAATCTGGTAACTCATAGCAACAAGCTTGTTTAATTTTTATGGTTACACTGCCCCTGGGGTGTGTGTTCAGTTCTAGGCCCTGCAGCTGAAGGGGATATTGGCCCGTGAGGGGCACAAATTTATCCAAATATCACCTTGTCTCTTTGGAAGGCCTGTAATATTTAGTCCCAAACTCACACCATGATTTTACCTTTTAAATTCTTCATTCTCCAATACCTGCAAACTCCTTTTTAAAATTCCTTATGGACCCAAGATCCATCAAACCTTCAGGCAGAAGATTCCAGTTCCAGACAACTATCGATCCAGAAATCGCTGCTCTGTGTGTATCTCTGTGTGTGTGTGTGTGTGTGTGTGTCTGTGTCTCTGTGTGTGTGTGTGTGTGTGTCTGTGTGTGTTTGTGTAAGTGTGTCTGTGCCTGTGTGTGATAAAAAGCTGAATTGAATGGATGGATGATGTTGCTTGAACTCCCATGGAGCTGCGTTGTGACAGTACAGGAGGCTGAGGTCGGAGTGGGTATGAGCAGGCAATTCATATGAAAAGGCTGCACTTTGAGTGCTGCTTGGCCCAATGAGAGGCCTGTGGAGTTGAGTGAAAACAGAGTGAAGTGAGACAGGGAGTTGGTTAAACTGAGGGATTGAGTGTGGCGCTTACTCTCATTCTGGGCATTTCAGAAAGTCACACTGTCCCAACAGAAACAGCCAATTGGTAAGTGATACCTGCAGAGTATTTTCTAACAGTTTTTGAAGTATAATATATTAGCTTAAGGGAGGGGCTTTCAACTGTGTTGAAAGTGTTTGCAACACAACGAGGACCCCATCATACTTAAATTCTCTGAAAGCTTAGTCTGGACAGAAACCCTGACAGGAAACCTCAGGCCCATGGTGTGCTCCTCTTGTGCAATGTGGGCAATTAGGGATGCTTCAGGTGTCCTTGACAGACGTGTGTAGGAAGTGTCTGTCTGCAGTTACTGGCTAACAGCTTTTTGGAGTTGGAGCTGCAAATGGACTCACTGTGGAGTATCTGTGATGTCAAATGTTGTGGACAATACAATCGCAGGCAGCAAGAGAATGGGTGACCATCAGATAAAGTCAAAGTGCTTCCTTCCTGAGCCAAGAGTACTTAGTGGTCGTCCTTTCTCAAACACACATACCCCTTTGGATCCTGTTAGGCAGTAGTATGGCCTCTCAGGGGAAAGCAGCATAGGTGAGTGAGATATTAAATTAATATTTCACGTCAGTATTTACTGTAGAGAAAGACATGGAAACTGGGGAACTTAGTGATGTCTTAAACAGTCCACAGTACAGAAGAGGAGATAGTAAGAACTGCAGATGCTGGAGTCTGATATAACACAGTGTAGAGCTGGAGGAACACAGCAGGCCAGGCAGCATCAGAGGAGCAGGAAAGTTGACGTTTTGGGTCGGGACCCTTCTTCAGAAATGGGGGAGGGAGAAGGGAGCTGGGAAATAGAGAGAGGAGGGGTGGGAAGGTAGGTGGGATGGTGATAGCTGAGTGCAGATAGGCAGTGGTGGGGATTGGTCAGTGAGGTAGGAGGGGTGGATAGGTGGGAGAGAAGATGGACAAGTTGTGTCAGGTCAAGGAGGCGGGGATGAGAGGCAGGGTTGGACAGCGGATGCAGTAGACCATGTTGACGGATGTGCAGGTGAACCCCTGTCTGATGTGAAAGGTTTGTTTGGTGCCTTGGATGGAGGTGTAGGGGCAGGTGTAGCACTTCCTGCGGTTGCAGGGAAAGGTGCCGGGGGTGGTGGGGGTTGGTGAGGTGTGTGGAGTGGATGAGGGAATCATGGAGAGAACGGTCCCTACGAAAGGCAGGTAGGGGTGGGGAGGGAAATATCTCTTTGGTTATGGGGTTGGATTGTAGGTGGCAGAGAATGATATGTTGGATGTTGAGGTTAGTGGGGTGATATGTGAGAACAGGGGGAGTTCTGTCTTTAATTT
The DNA here is from genome assembly GCF_021869965.1 of Rhincodon typus. NCBI lineage: Eukaryota > Metazoa > Chordata > Chondrichthyes > Orectolobiformes > Rhincodontidae > Rhincodon > Rhincodon typus. The sequence continues at coordinate 30,230,779 of NC_063363.1, read as the reverse complement.
TGTGGGGGTAGGGGATGTGAGGGCAGAGGTGCAGGACACGCAAGAGATGCGGTTGAGGGCATTTTTGATCACTGGAGGGGATGTGGGGGGTGGTTACAGTCCTTGAAATAGGAGGACGTCTGGGATGTGCCAGAGTGGAATGCCCCCATCTTGGGAGCAGACTCAGCAGAGGCAGAGGAATTGGGAGTAGGGGATCACTTTCTTGCAGGCAGGAGGGTGAGAGCTACCTAGACTACAGCTCCTCTCACCCACCTTCCTGCAAGAATGCAATCCCCTACTCCCAATTCCTCCGCCTTTGCCGAGTCTGCTCCCAAGATGAGGCGTTCCACTCCCGCACATCCCAAATGTCCTCCTATTTCAAGGACCATAACATCCCCCTCCGGTGATTGAAAATGCCTTCAACCGCATCTCTTGCATTTCTTGCACCTCTGCCCTCACACCCACTTCCCCTGGTCCTCCCATATCACCCCACCAAACTCCGCTTCCAATGTATCATTCTCCACCACTTCCACCACCTACAATCTGACCCCACAACCAAAGAGATATTTCCCTCCCCACCCCTACCTGCCTTTCATAGAGACCGCTCTCTCCACAGCTCCCTCGTCCGCTCCACACACTCCACTAACCCCACCACCCCCGGCACCTTTCCCTGCAACCGCAGGAAGTGCTTCACCTGCCCCCTACACCTTCCCCATTTCACCTCCCCCCGACAATCCAAGGCCCAAAACAAACCTTCCACATCAGACAGGGGTTCACCTGCGCATCAACTTGGTCTACTGCATCCACTGCTCCTGATGTAGAGAAGCCCACATCGGTGAGACCAAGCAGATGCTCAGGGACCGTTTTGTAGAGCATCTGCGCTCTGTACGCGACAAACAACACCTTCCGGTCGTGAGCCATTTTAACTCCCCCTCCCACTCCCTGGGTGACATGTCCATCCTGGGCCTCCTCCGCTGTCACAATGACACCAACGACAAACTGGAGGAGCAGCACCTCTCGTTCCACCTCGGGAGCCTACAGCCCGATGGCCTAAACATAGAATTCACCAATTTTAAAATCTCCTCACCACCCCCATCCCATGACCAACCCTCCCTCTCAACCCCGTTTCCTTGACCTGACACAACCTGTCCACCTTCCCTCCCACCTATCTACCCCTCCCACCTCACTGACCAATCCCCACCACTGCCTACCTACACTCACTTATCACCATCCAACCTACCTTCCCCAGCTCCACCCCTTCTCTCTCTATTTATTTCTGAGCTCCCTTCCCCCTCCCCATTTTTGAAGAAGGGTCCTGACCCAAAACATTACCTTTCCTGCCTCCTTTGATGCTGCCTGGCCTGCTGTGCTCCTCCAGCTCCATCCTGTGTTGCCACAGAAGAGGAGGTGCTGTCTTAAAATGCATAATGACAGAAAAATCCCCAGTATCTGATCGGGACATTGTGTGAATCTAGGGAAGAAATTGCAGGGCCTCTGGCAGAGATATTTGTATCATTAACAGTCACAGGTGAAGTGCCAGAAGACTGGAGAGTGGCTAATGTTGTGCCTTTATTTAAGAAAAGCCAGGGCACTATAGACTGGTGAGTCTGATATCAGTGGTTGGTAAGTTGTTGGGAAGGGGGTTCTGAGAGACAGGGGCATTGCTTTAAAGTGAGAGGGGAAAGATTTTAAAAGGGACCTGAAGGCAACTTTGTCACACAGACGGTGGTGTGTTTATGGAATGAACCAGCAGAGGAAATGGGAGATGCAGGCACAGTTACAACTTTCAAAAGGCACCTGGAGGGGTGTATGAATAGGAAAGGTTTAGAGGGGTAGGGGCCAAATGCAAGCAAATAGGACTAGTTTAGTTTGGGAAAACTGGTTGGCATAGATGGGTTGGACCAATGGGTTTGTTTCCATGCTGTATGATTCTGACTAGAGGTCATTTGCAACGTTTTACATTTGCCATACTATCAGCAGGGTCCTGATATTTTCCTTGGGTTGGAGGAGAAAGTGGAACTTCTGCATCTAAAACTTATGAGTTCCTCACCTAACTGGAATGACCAGTTTGCCTTATGAGGAAAGATCCTGAGGGGACTTGACCAGGTAGATGTTGAGAGTATGTTAACTCATGTGGAAAAATCTAGAATTAAAGGTCTAAAAGTAAGGGGGTGCCCATTTAAAACAGATGAGCCAATATTTTTGTTCTCAGGAGGGTTCAGATTTTTTGGAATTCCCTCCCACAAAAGACAGCGGATGCAGAATCTTTCAACATTAAGGCAGAGATTGATGGATTCTTTGATTCATAGAATCCCTACAGCGTGGAAGCAGACCATTCAGCCCATCCAGTCCACACGGACCCTCCAAAGAGCATACCACCCAGACCTCACCCCCATGCTGATAACCCTGCATTTCCCCTGGCTAATACACCTAACATCTGTGGACTGTGGAAGGCCAGAGCACCTGGAGAAAACCCACATAGGTAGGAGAGAATGTGCAAACTCCACACACAGTTGCCTGAGGCTAGAATCAAACCTGAGTTCATGGTGCCTTGAGGCAGCAGTGCTAACCACTGAGCCACCCTTTATCTCTGGTTGCTTTCCTTCCCCAGCTGCCATACACACGACTGGCTTTCCCTTCCTTGGACACGATAGGGCTTAATATTAAGGCAGAAGTCTCTGGCATCACTAAGAACGCACCCAAACATGGAGAACTCTGTCCGCCTCTTCCACTGCGGCAGCCATGCCTCTTTGTCAGGATGCATTGGCTCTGGCCTTGCCGTATCATCCTTTTGCAAACCTAAAATGGTGCTCGCCATCATCCATATTGCAAGCTGATATGTCAGTTGTGGTGTAAATTTACAGTATTGCTATTACTTGGAATCTTAGATTTGAACATGGAGGAAAAATGGATCTTGGTTTTCATTTCTGTGAAGGTAAAATGTGTATTTTCTTTTGCTCACTGTTCCAAATTACTTCCTGACTTTACTTTTAAAAGAAAAGCCTTTGCGAGAAAGCATGTGACTTAAGTTAAAAGATTTGATCAGCTACCGGGAGAGTTAATTACTGAATGTAAAGCTCAACTTTGTAAACAATTTATAGAAACAGGTGGGCAGCAGGCTCTAGCAGGTTCACCTCAGCGAGAGAGAATCCATACCAGCAGAAGGGTAGAGCAAAGAAAAGGAGTTGGTGTGAAGTACATTAGAATTTCAAAATAGCTTTGACTATTGTCAATACCAATAGCAGAAGATGCAACAGTGGATTATTTGAAATGTTTGACTTGAGACTAAACTGGGACAGTTAACAGAAAATTTAAGGTAGAAATAATAACAGGTTTACATTCAAATAAAATACTCAAAATACTTACCAGCATTTAGAGTTAAAGGGATGAAAAGCCAAAATTAATGTTTCATCACTAGAATTAGCTATAATTCAATTAGAAATGAAAAAAAAACATTTTGAATCATAGAAAAGAGTGAATGAGGAGTGTGACATCAGAAGAGAAGAAAATCCAGAAAAGGGAAAGAGGAAAAAAGTAATGGAAAGGGTAGAGAATGAGAACAAAAATAGAAGGAGATGGAGATAGCGAAGTTTGAAATGGACAGGAAAGGGGAAAAGAAAGGGAAATGTAATTACAAAGCTTGAACTCCAGAGAGAGAGAGAGAGCATGACCTGGCTACAGAAAAGTGAAATAACTCCACAGTATCCTGTCACCAAGTCACCCTTTAGTTACATGTGGAGAGTCCTTAACACTGATTCAGCTCTGAGTGAACAGGATATGTAATACTTCTGTTTATATCTGTCAGTCAGGGCTCCCTGATTGGACCAGATTAACAGCCCCAATCAGGGAACTCATATTCTATGAGGTCCACCTGGCTGAACTCATTACAATCACTACAAAAAGCTTAGAGTGAAGGAAGACAGAAGAAGCAATGGTTCAGAAGATGATTCTGATTATAGTGAGGGATTTGATTTAATGAAGTGCAATTGTTTAAAGCCTACATTTACAGAGAGGCCTAGTGAGATATTTCACCTCAATGGGAAAGATCACTGAATTTGGATGGCCAAAAGATACTTGGACTTTAATGTTAGAGTGTCCGATCAGCAGAGTTATGAATGTATAAACTAGTATGTCAGAAGAGCAATCTGCAGACAATGAAGTTGTTAAAAGACAATACTCAATGCTTATGAGCTTGTCAGAGAAGTTTAGAGGTTAACAGTTGAGAATGATAAGCAAGAAATCTAATCAAACATTTGGCGAATTTGCAGGAGAAAATTAATACTGTGGGCTCAATTGTTTCAGTCATTGAAATTAGAAAGAACTTTTGAGAATGTGAGGGAAAACATGATTATGAAATAATTCCAAAACAGCACTTCAGTAAGCCTTAAGGCCTATTTTGATGTGCATCAAGTTTCAAATATCTGAGAAACAACAGTTGTAGCAGACACCTACGATATCTTATCTGGTCATTTATTTGTGGGAAATGGTTACATGGGAATCAGCAAGGAAATTGAAGTCTGAGAATGGAAAAGCACTTAGGTTTAAGGAACAAACTGAATAACACCAAAATAATGAAAGGATAGAAGGCCATCATCTAAAAGTAATATGAAGCAAATAATATACTTCCATTATAATTAGACAGCATATACATAGAAATGTAGAGAATAGGAGCAGGGGTAACATTTAAGCCTAATCCATTTTTTCAATGATAGTGGCTGATCATCTAAAAAACAAAAGCTAATTATTGGAAATTAAATGGAAGTTATATTGAAATAGTAGGAAAGCCAAAGCAATCCTCAAAAATGGATGAATGTGGAAAGGAAATGAGTAACAAAACTGTCATAATTGTACAGCTGGAGATGTTCCTTCAGAACCTACAAGAATGAGAGATGGTTCAGGGCAACCAAGAGAAGTCTTCCTCAGCTGTTGCTAAAGTGAATCAAGTTGAGTATTTTAATGTGTTCGAACACTTCTAATCAAGGAGGCAAACTAGTAAACACATTGAGAGGCTCTGAGCAATTCAGTCGCTGTCTCTGGCCAATGAAACAATTTGTGGTCAAGAGGGGTTGATGAAGGGAAAACTGAATTGGAAGTATCCATATCGTGTTTATACACTGGTCCCATTAATTAGAGTGAATTAAAGAGTGATTTACAAATTAAGAATTTATAGTTGATTACTGCAACAAATTTCAACAGAAGGAATTGATTTTGTCTTGGGGAATGACATGGTTGGTTCAAAGATATTGTCTTCTCAGAGTCTTGGAACAACTAACCAGGGTAAAAGAAGCAGATGTTATAGGCAAATATCTTGGTTTATTTCCTGACTCTTGTGATCTTGGGCCTTAGCATTAGACATAAGAGCCCAATATACAGGAACAGAATGATGGTCCCAACACAGATCCTGTGAAACTCTATCAGTCACCAGCTTCCATCCTGCTTTATCCCTCCTCTGTGCTTTCTGCCAGTCAGCCAATCCTCTATCCATGCCAGTACCTTGCCCCTAACACTATGGACTCATCTTATTTAGCAGCCTCCTTTGTTGCACCTTGTCAAAGGCCTTTTGGAAATCAAAAAAGGTCATGTCCACTGGCTTTCCTTTGTCAAACTTGCTCATTACCTCCTCAAAAGAATTCTTAGATTTGTCAGGTATGACCTCCTCTTGAGGAAGCCGTGCTGACTCAGCTCTATTTTACCATGCACTTCCAAGTACTCTGTGATCTCAGGGCTCTAAATCATACCAACTACTGAAGTCAGGCTAACCAGCCTATAGTCTTCTGTCTCCCTACCTTCTTCAACAGGGGTGTTACATTAACTGTATTCCAGTCCTCTGGTACTCTCCCTGACTCCTGTAACTCCTAAAAAATCATCCAAAAATGATTTATTTACCTTTCAGACCTCTCAGCTTGCCTGGCACCGTCTCCTTAGTGACGGCCACTATACTCATCTCTGCTCCTGATTCCCTTGAAGCTCTGGTATGCTGCTGGTGTCTTCCAACTTAAACTGATGCAGGTACTTATTCAGTTCCTCCGCCATTCCTTGGTTCCCCATTACTACTTCTGCAGCCTCATTTTCCAGCAGTCCAATATCCTCTCTTGTCTAAAAAATCCCTTGGAATCCTCTGCCATTAGCTGGCTTACTTGCATATTTCATCTTCTTTCAGCCCACAACTCCCCTCCTTCGTGGGTCCTCAACTTCACTCACACTGAATCTATGCCTTCTGACTCTACGTCTCTGTGACACCCACAACATTTTCAATTTCAATCTGCGCTTCAAGCTCACTGCATGCATTTAATACAATGCCCTCAGTCCTGTGTTTACACACCCCACTCTTATCATAGTTGCTCCCTTACCTGCTGTGCCTGAAGTTAGATTCCTGAGCCTTCCCATATTTATGGGCAGCACGGTGGCTCAGTGGTTAGCATGGCTGCCTCACAGCACCAGGGTCCGGGGTTCAATCCCACCTTTGGGTGACTGGCTGTGTGGAGTTTGCACATTCTCCTTGTGGCTGTGTGGAGTTTGCACATTCTCCTTGTGTCTGCATGGGTTTCCTCCAGGTGCTCCAGTTTCCTCCCACAGTCCAAAGATGTGCAGTTTAGGTAGATTGGCCATGCTAAATTGCCCATAGTGTTAGGGATGTGTAGATTAGGGGGATGGGTCTGGGTGGGATGTTTCAAGGGTAAGTGTAGACTTGTTGGGCCAAAGAGCCTCTTTCTGCACTTTTGGGATTCTATGAAATGAAATATTCTGTCCAATTACTTGTTTGGGAAATATTAACCACTGCTGAGCCCTCTCTACAGCTCTAGTTGTGCGATTCACCAGGACTCTGGTCCCAGCATGATTCAGGTGGAGCCCATCCCATTAGAACTGCTCCCTCCACCCCCGTTACTGGTACCAATGTCCCCCGAATTTGAACCTGTTTCTCCAAAACTAATCTTTGAGCCACGTATTTTCCTCTTTGATCTTGTTGACCCTGTGCCAATTAGCCTGTAGCTCAGGTAGTAATTCAGAGAATATTACCTTTTTAGGTTCTGCTTTTCAATTTAGCCCTTAGGTGCTTATATTCCCTCAGCAGAACCTCCTTTCCTCTTTCTACCTATATCATTGGTACCTACTTGGAGCATGGCAACTGGGTCTTTTCCCTCCCACTCCAAGTTCCCCTGCAGCCCAGACGAGATATCCTAAACCCAGGCACCAGGCAGACAACACAGCCTTTGGGACTCTCGATCCAGGCCACAGAGAACAGTGTCTATTCCCTTGACTATACTATCCCCGATTATAACTACATTTCTCTTTACACCCCCAAAACAAACAACAAATATGCCCTTGTACCCATGGTCCTCTGGTCAGTTTTGCTGTTCCTCCCACTCTCATCCATACAGGGAGCAAGAATCTCAAACCTGTTAGACAAGCTCAAGGCCTGAGGCTCCTTCAGCACTACCTCCTGGATACCTCAGAGATAGTAGGAACTCCCGATGCTGGAGTCTGAGATAACAGAGTGTGGAGCTGGATGAACACAGCAGGCCAGGCAGCATCAGAGGAGCAGGAAAGCTGACGTTTTTGGTGTGGACCCTTCTTCAGAAATGGGGGAGGGGAAGGGGACTCTCAAATAAATAGAGAGGGGGGAGGCGATGATGGAAGGTGGATAGTGAAGCAGATAGGTGGGAGAGAAGACGGACAGGCCAAGGAGGTGGGGATGAAGCTAGTAAAGGTGAGTGTAGGTAGGGAGTTGGGATGGGGGTTGGTCAGTGAGGAGGGAGGGGGCAGATAGGTGGGAGAGAAGATGGACAGGTCAAGGAGGCGGGTCAAGACGGGGCGCTGGCCTTGGGATGAGGTCGGGAGTGGGGAGATTTTGAAGCTCGTAAAGCCCACATTGAGACCATTGGGCTGTAGGCTCCCAAGGCGGAATATGAGGTGCTGCTCCTCCAGTTTTCGGGTGGCATCGTTGTGACACTAGAGGAGGCTCAGGGAGTGGGAGGGAGAGTTGAAGTGGTTCGCGACTGGGAGGTGTTGTCATTTGTCGCGAGCCGAGCGTAGATGCTCCACAAAGCGGTCTCCGAGCCTCCGCTTGGTCTTACCGATGTAGAGGAGGCCACATCGGCAACAGCGGACACAATAGACCACATTAGCAGATATGCAGGTGAACATCTGTTTAATGCGGAAGATTTTCTTTTGGCCTGGGATTTGGGTGAGGGGGGAGGTACAGGGGCAGGTGTAGCACCTTTTATGCGGCGGAGGTGGAGGAATTGGGAATAGGGAATTGCATCCTTGCAGGAAGGTGGGTAAGAGGAGGTGTATTCTAGGTAGCTGCGGGAGTCGGTGGGCTTGAAATAGATATCAGTTTCCAGGTGGTTGCCGGAGATGGAGACAGAGAGGTCCAGGAAGGAGAGAGAGGTATCAGAAATGGTCCAGGTGAACTTAAGGTCGGGGTGGAAGGTGTTGGTGAAGTGGATGAACTGTTCGAGCTCCTCGTGAGAGCACGAGGCGGTGCCGATATAGTCATCAATGTAATGGAGGAAGAGGTGGGGGATAGGGCCAGTGTAGCTTTGGAAGAGGGATTGTTCCACATATCCTACAAAGAGGCAGGCGTAGCTTGGGCCCATGCGGGTACCCATGGCCACCCCCTTTCTCTGTAGGAAGTGGGAGGAATTGAAAGAGAAGTTGTTGAGGGTGAGGACGAGTTCAGTTAAGCGGATGAAGGTGTCAGTGGAGGGGGACTGGTCGGGCCTGCAGGACAGGAAGAAGTGAAGGGCCTTTAGGCCATCTGCATGGGGAATGCAAGTGTATAGGGTCTGGACGTCCAGTCCCACCTCTCCCACAGGACTGACCAGTCCCACTCCACTGACACCCTTATCCGCCAAACCAAACTCATCCTTACCCTTAACAACTTCTCCTTCAACTCCTCCCACTTCCTTCAGACGAAAGGGGGTGGCCATGGGTACCCGCATGGGCCCAAGCTATGCCTGCCTCTTTGTAGGTTACGTGGAACAATCCCTCTTCCGCAGCTACACTGGCCCTATCCCCCACCTCTTCCTCCGCTACATCGATGACTATATCGGCACCACCTTGTGCTCCCACGAGGAGCTCGAACAGTTCATCCACTTTACTAACACCTTCCATCCCAACCATAAGTTTACCTGGACCATCTCTGATACCTCTCTCTCCTTCCTGGACCTCTCTGTCTCCATCTCTGGTAACCACCTGAAAATTGATATCTCTTGAAGTTGGTTGGCTCGCCGAGCTGGTTTGTTGTTCCGCAGACATTTCGTTACCGTTCTTGGTAACATCCTCAGTGCAGCCTCCGATGAAGCGTCGGTGTGTTTTCCCGCCTGGTTTTTAAATTCTGGGGTCCATTGAGATGGATTACCTCACTTCCGGTTTTCCTTCGTAGTGGAATGTATATAGGGTCGAGTTCAATGTGTTTATTAATAGCCTGCTTCATGGAATGCCACGCTTCCAGGAATTCTCGTGCTTGTCTCTGCCTAGCCTGTCCCAGGATCTTGGTGTTGTCCCAGTCGAAGTGGTGGTTCTCCTTGTCCATGTGGATTGAGATGAGTGAGTATTGGTCGTGTCTTTTTGTAGCCAGTTGGTGTTCATGTACTCTTGTTGTTAGTTTCCTTCCTGTTTGTCCGATGTAGTGTTTCTCGCAGTCTCTGCAGAGGATTCTGTAGATGACATTGGTCCTGTCCATGGCGGGGAGTGGGTCTTCAGCTCGGGTGAGCAGTTGTCGTAGGGTTGATGTGGGCTTGTGTGCCACTCTGATGCCCAGTGGTCATAGGCGTCTTGTGGTGAGTTCTGGCGTGTTCCTGATGTAGGGTAGTGTGGTGAGTGTGTCGGGGCGTGTAGAATCTTTCTGGTGCTGTTCCTGTAGGCATCTCCTGACCCATTTCGTTGGATATCCATTATCCTTGAACACTTGGAAGAGGTATTCCTCCTCCTCTTGGTGTAGTTTCATGTTGCTGCAGTGTGTTGTTGCCCTTTTAAATAGTGTTCGCACACAGCTTGGTTTGTGTGTGCTGGGATGGTTATTATTGAAGTTCAATACCTGGTCTGCGTGTGTAGCTTTTCGGTGTACTTTCGTTTGCAGTTCCCCATTTGTCTTCCGCTCTACCATGACGTCCAGGAATAGGAGTTGTTTGTTCTTCTCCTCCTCTCTGGTGAATTTTATTCCAATGAGGGTGTTGTTTATGAGTTTGTGTGTCTCTTGGTCCGTTTAATGATGACAAAAGTGTCGTCTACGTAGCGTATCCATAGTTTAGGTTGGATTTGCGAAAGGGCAGTCCTTTCCAGTCTTTGCATCACTGCTTCTGCTATGAGTCCGGAGATAGGCGATCCCATGGGTGTCCCGTTGATTTGCTCGTATGTTTGGCCGTTGAAGGTGAAGTGGGTGGTCAGGCATAGGTCCAGTAGTTTAAGCATGTTGTCCTTGGAGATGGTTTCACTGGGGTCGTGTTCTTGTTCAAGTAGTGTTGTCATTGTTTCCCTTGCTACTGGTATGTCTATTGATGTGAATAGGGCCTTGACATCAAACGATATCATGGTCTCTTCGTCATCTATCTTTATGTCTTTGATGGAGTTGACTGCGTTTCAATTGATATCTATTTCAAGCCTACCGACTCCCACAGCTACTTAGACTACACCTCCTCTCACCCACCTTCCTGCAAGGATGCGATCCCCTATTCCCAATTCCTTCGCCTCCGCCACATCTGCTCCCAAGATGAGGCATTCCACTCCTGGACATCCCAGATGTCCTCGTTTTTCAAGGACCGCAATTTCTCCCCCACAGTGGTCGAAAACGCCCTCGACCGTATCTCCTGCGTTTCCTGCACCTCAGTCCTCACATCCCCTCCCCGCAATAAAAACAAAGACAGAATTCCCCTGGTCTTCATGTATCACCCCATTAACCTCCAGATTCAATGCATCATTCTCCAACACTTCCGCCAGCTGCAATCTGACCCCTCTACGAAGGATATATTTCCCTCCCCACCCTTATCTGCCTTCCGGAGGGACCACTCTCTCCACCACTCCTTCGTTCACTCCACACTCCCCACTAGCCCCACCACCCCCGGTACTTTTCCCTGCAACCGCAGGAAGTGCTACACCTGTCCCTACACCTCCCCCCTCAGCCCCATCCCAGGCCCCAAGAAGACTTTCCACATCAAACAGATGTTCACCTGCACATCTGCTAATCTGGTATACTGTATCCGCTGTAGCCATTGTGGCCTCCTCTCCATCGGGGAAACCAAGTGGAGGCTTGGAGACTGCTTTGTGGAGCACCTATAAGACCATAAGACATAAGAGCAGAAATTACACCATTCGGCCCAACGAGTCTGCTCCGGCATTCAATCATGGCTGGTAAGTTCCTCAACCCCATTCTACTGCTTTCTCTCCGTAACCCTTGATCCCCTTGCTAATCAAGAACCTTTCTATCTCAGTCTTAAATGTACTCAATGACCTGGCCTCCGCAGCCCTCTGTGGCAGTGAATTCCATAGGTTCACCACTCTCTGGCTGAAGAAGTTTCTCCTTATCTCCGTTCTAAAGGTCTTCCCTTTACTCTAAGGCTGTGCCCTCGGGTTCTAGTCTCTCCTACCAATGGAAGCATCTTCCCAACATCCACTCTGTCCAGGCCATTCAGTATTTTGAAAGTTTCAATTAGATCCTCCCCTTATCCTTCTAACCTCTAATGAGTATAGTCCCAGAGTCCTCAAACGTTCCTCATCTGTTAAGCTTTCCATTCCTGGGACCATTCTCATGAACCTTCTCTGAACCCGCTCCAGGGCCAATACGTCCTTCCTGAGATATGGTGCCCAAAACTGCACACAATATCCCAAATGTGGCCTGACCAGAGCCTCATAAAGCCTCAGCAGTACATTCCAGCTTTTATATTCAAGTCCTTTCAAAATAAGTGCCAACATTGCATTTGCCTTCCTGACTACTAACTCAACCTGCAAGTTTATCTTGAGAGAATCCTGGACTAGAACTCCCAAGTCTATTTGTACTTCAGACTTCTGAACGTTCTCCCCATTTAGAAAATAGTCCATGCTTTTTTCCTTCTTACCAAAATGCATGACCTCACACTTTCCCACGTTGTACTCCATCTGCCACTTCTTTGCCCACTCTCCTAACCTATCCAAATCCTTCTGCAGCCTCCCCACCTCCTCAATACGACCTGCCCCTCCACCTATCTTTGTATCGTCTGCAAACTTAGCCAGAATGCCCATAGTTCCTTCATCTGGATCATTAATGTACAAAGTAAAGAGTTATGGTCCCAACACTGACCCTTGCGGAATACCACTTGTCACCAGCTGCTATCCTGAGAAAGACCCCATTATCCCCACTCTCTGCTTTCTGCCAGACAGCCAATCTTCTATCCATGCTAGCACCTTGCCTCTTACACCTTATCTTATTCAGCAGCCTCCTGTGTGGCACCTTATCAAAGGCCTTCTTGATGTCCAGGTAGATAACATCTATTGGTTCTCCTTGGTCTCCCCTGCTCATTACTTCCTCAAAGAATTCTAGCAGATTTGTCAGGCATGACCTCCCCTTGACAAAACCATGCTGACTTTGCCCTATTTTACTATACACTTCCAAATATTCAGAAATCTCATCCTTAACAATGGACTCCAAAATCTTACCCACAGCCGAGGTTAGGCTAATCGGCCTGTAATTTCCCGTCTTTTGCCTTACTCCCTTTTTAAACAGGGGTGTCACGTTAGCGATTTTCCAGTCCTCTGGGACCCTCTCTGACTCTAGCGATTCCTGAAAGATCACCATCAACACTTCCACTATCTCTTCAGTATCTCCTTTAGAACTCTGGGCTGTAGTCCATCTGGTCCAGGTGATTTATCCACCTTCAGGCCAATCAGTTTTACTAACACCTTTTCCTTGGTGATGGCCGCCATACTCAGCTCTGCCCCCTGACTCTCTTGAATTTTTGGGATATTACTCGTGTCTTCCACCGAGAAGACTGACACGAAGTAATTATTCAGTTCCTCAGCCATTTCCTTGTTCCCCACTACTATCTCTCCACCGTCATTTTCCAGTGGTCTAATGTCTATTGTTGCCTCTCTGTTGCCCTTTATATACTTAAACTCTTACAGTCTTCATTTATATTACTGGCTAGCTTACCCTCATATTTAATCTTCTTCCTTTTTTCTTTTTTTGTTGCTCTCTGTTGGTCTTTGTAAGCTTCCCAGTCCTCTGGTTTCCCACTGCCCTTATCCACATTATATGCTTTGTCTTTTGCTTTTATGCTATCCCTGACTTCCTTAGTTAGCCATGGTTGCCTCATCCTCCCTGAACCATGCTTTTACCTCGGGATGAATTTTTGCTGCGTCTCCTGAATTACTCCCTGCCATTGCTATTCCACTGTCTTTCTTACTAGGCTCCTCTTCCAGTCAATTCTGCCCAGCTCCTCCCTTATACCTCTGTAGTCACCTTTATTCAGCTGTAATACCGTTACCTCTGATTCTATTTTCTCCCTCTCAAATTGCAGAGTAAATTCTATAATCTTTTGATCACTGCCTACTCAGGGTTTCTTTACCTTATGCTCCTTTATCAAGTCTGCCTCATTGCACAACACCAAACCCAGTATTGCCTGTTCCCTTGTGGGCTCCACCACAAGCTGCTCCAAAAGCCATCTCGTAGATATTCCACAAACTCCTTTTCTTGCAATCCACTACCAACCTGATTTTCCCAGTCCACTTGTATATCGAAATCCCCCATGATCACTGTGACTTTGTCTTTCTTACACACCTTTTCTATCTCCTGGTGTATCTTGCACCCCAGCTCCTGACTACTGTTTGGAGGCCTGTACCTTTGCGGTTCATCAATTCTACCCACACAGATTCTACACCATCTGACCCCACTTCGTTTCTTCCTATTGATTTAATTTCATTTCTCACCAATAAGGCAACCCCACCCTCTCAGCCCACCTGCCTATCCTTTCGATAGGATGTATATCCTTGGATATTCAGTTCCCAATCCTGGTCCCCTCACAGCCACGTCTCCGTGATGCCTAACACGTCATACCTACCAGTTTCGATCTGTGTCACAAGCTCATTTACCTTATTCCTTATACTGTGTGCATTCAGATATAACACCTTCAGTCCTGTATTAACCCTCCCTCTTCTCATTTTCATTTGTTTTTCCAGTGTTTGATTGCTAGCCTTTTCCACTCTGTCCTGTTTGTGTCTGTGCTGGAGACTTTAATAACCTCTCCTGAATTTTCCTTCCTTATCATTTCTTCCATATTTTTCCACTTAGTTGAATCCACCACTACAGATGTTAACCTGCTGCTTTGTTTCCCACTGGGGCAAGTTTCACCATTCCCTTCTTCCCCCAACTTTCTAGTTTAAAGTCCCGTTGACCAGCCTATTTATGCTTTTCGCTAGAACATTGGTCCCAGCTCGATTCAGGTGGAGACCGTCCCAATGGTACAGATCCCTCCTGTTCCAATACTGATGCCAGTGCCCCATGAAAAGGAACCCCTCTTTCCTGCACCACTCTTTTAGCCACATGTTTACTTCCCTTGTTCTCATGTCCTTATGCCAATTATCACGTGGCTCGGGCAGTAATCCAGAGATTATAACCCTTGAGGACCTGTTCTTTAATTTGGTTCCTAGCTCCTGATAATCTCTGAACAGGTCCTCTTTCCTAGTCTTGCCTCTGTTGTTTGTTCCGGTGTGGACCACAACAACTGGATCCTCCCCTTCCCCGCCCAATATCCTTTCAAGCCAGTCAGAGATATCCCTTACCCTGGCACCGGGCAGGCAACACACCATGCGGGACTCTCGATCCTGCTTACAAAGGATACTATCTATCCCCCTAATTATAAAATCCCCTACAACTACCACCTGTCCTATTGCTCCCCCCTCCTGAATGGCCTCCCGTACCTCAGTGCAGTGGTCAGATGGCTCATCCTCCCTGCAGCCCTTTTTCTCATCCGCACAGGGTGCAAGTACCTCATACCTGTTGGACAAGGTCAAGAGCTGAGCTCGTGGCGCAGATCAAAACTGGCAGGTATGACATGGTAGGCATCATGGAGACTCACACCCCCTCCCCTCAATAACAACCAAAACAGAATCCCCCTCGTCCTCACGTACCACCCCACCAACCTCCGGATCCAACGCATCATCCTCTGACACTTCCGCCATCTGCAATCCGACCCCACCACCAAAGACATTTTTCCCTCCCCACCCTTATTTGCTTTCCGGAGGGATCACTTTCTCCGGGACTCCCTTGTCCGCTCCACACTCCCCTCCAGCCCCACCACACCCGGCACTTTTCCCTGCAACCGCAGGACGTGCTACATCTGCCCCTACACCTCCCCCCTCACCCCCATCCCAGGCCCTAAGAAGACTTTCCACATCAAGCAGATGTTCACCTGCATATCTGCTAATGTGGTATACTGTATCTGCTGTTCCTGTTGTGGCCTCCTCTACATCGGGGAAACCAAGCGGAGGCTTGGGGACCGCTTTGTGGAACACTTACGCTCGGTTCGCACTAAACAACTGCACCTCCCAGTCGCGAACCATTTCAACTCCCCCTCCTATTCCTCAGACAGCATGTCCATCCTGGGCCTCCTGCAGTGCCACAACGATGCCACCCGAAGGTTGCAGGAACAGCACCTCATATTTCGCTTGGGAACCCTGCAGCCCAATGGTATCAATGTGGACTTCACAACCTTCAAAATCTCCCCTCCCCCTACCGCATCCCAAAACCAGCCCAGCTTGTCCCCGCCTCCCTAACCTGTCCTTCCTCCCACCTATCCCTTCCTCCCACCTCAAGCCCCACCCCCATCTCCTACCTACTAGCCTCATCCCGTTCCCTTGACCTGTCCATCCTCCCTGGACTGACCTATCCCCTCCCTAACTCCCCACCTACACTCACCTTTACTGGCTCCATTCCCGCCTCTTTGACCTGTCTGTCTCCTCTCCACCTATCTTCTCCCCTATCCATCTTCTATCCGCCTCCCCCTCTCTCCCTATATATTTCAGAACCCCCTTCCCCTCCCCCATTTCTGAAGAAGGGTCTAGGCCCGAAACGTCAGCCTTCCTGCTCCTCTGATGCTGCTTGGCCTGCTGTGTTCATCCAGCTCTACATCTTGTTATCTCAGCTCCTCTGTTGCTGACTGCAGGATCCCTCTACCTGCCTCACTTACAGTCACACCCTGCTGTCCCTGGCCACTGACCAAATTTGAATTACTTAATCTACCAGGTGTGACTGCCTCCTGAAACAAATCGTCCAGGTACTTCTCCCAGATGTGCCGCAGTGTTTGAAGCTCCAATTCCAGCTCATCAACTCTGAGCTGAATTTCCTCGAGCAACCAACACTTGCTGCAGATGTGGTCACTGGAGTTTGCAATGGGATCATCCAGCTCCCACATCAGACAGCTGCAACACATCACCTGCCCAACCATTTCTACTTAGTGAATTACTTTATTAATGTATATAATTTATTATAATGAGTTAATTAAATTTGTTGATACTTTCTTCCCTCCGACAGCTTCCCTCTACTCTAGATTGCCAAAATAATAAAAAAAAGCCTTACCTTACCAACTGTTCAAACAGTCTTTTTTTTGGTTAGAGTAGGAGGATGGGTGGGAGACACTAGGGTTTAGACAAGGGCCGAATATAATAGTTCACTTCCCGGCTCATGCTCTCACTCCCGCCGCTCGAATCAAGTAGGTAAGTTTTTATAAGCAAAACCTATGCTTGGTTCACGACAAACGATAACACCTCCCAGTCGCGAACCACTTCAACTCCCCCTCCAAATCCCTGGACGACATGTCCATCCTGGGCCTCCTCCAATGTCACAATGGAAACTGGAGGAGCAGCAACTCATATTCCGCCTTGGAAGCCTACAGCCCAATGGTCTCAATGTGGACTTCACTAGCTTCAAAATCTCGCCACCTCCGACCTCATCCCAAGACCAGCGCCCCCTCTCATCCCCGCCTCCTTGACCTGCCCATGTTCTCTCCCACCTATCCATTCCTCCCACCTCACTGACCAACCCCCACTCCCACTTCCTACCTACACTCATCTACTAGCTTCATCCCCGCTTCCTTGACCTGTCTGTCTTGCCTCCCACCTACCCGCCCCTCCATCCTCACTGACCAACCCCCATCCCAACTCCCCACCTACACTCACCTTTACAAGCTTCATCCCCGCCTCCTTGACCTGTCCGTCTTCTCTCCACCTATCTGCTCCTTTATCCACCTTCCATTATCGCTGCTCCCCCTCTCTATTTATTTCAGAACCCCCTTTTCCCCTCCCCATTTCTGAAGAAGGGTCCAGACCCGAAACATCAGCTTTCCTGCTCTGCTGATGCTGCCTGGCCTGCTGTGTTCATCCAGCTCCACACCTTGTTATCTCCTGGATCCCTCTACCTGCCTCACTGGTAGACACACCCTCCTGTCCCTGACCACTGACCAAATTCAAGGTAGTTAATCTGAGACACTGCATCCAGGTAACTGCCCACTCCCTGGTGTGTCACAGTGTTTGAAGCTCAGACTCCAGTTCATCAACTTTGAGCCAGAGTTCCTCAAGCAACCACGACTTGCTACAGAGATAGTAGGAACTGCCGATGCTGGAGTCAGAGATAACACAGTGTAGAGCTGGAGGAACACAGCAGGCCAGGCAGCATCAGAGGAGCAGGAAAGTTGACATTTCGGGTCGGGAAGGGCTTCTGAAGAAGGGAACTGGCCTGAAACATCAACTTTCCTGATCCTCTGATGCTGCCTGGCCTGCTGTGTTCCTCCAGCTCCACACTGTGTTATCCACGACTTGCTGCAGATGTGTTCACTGTGAACCACAATAAGGTCCACCAACTCCCACATCATGCATTCCAACACGTCATCTGGCCCAGCACCTCCCTATATTAAGTAATTAGTTCTTAATTTGATTTTTTGAAAACTTCATACTGGTCTTTTAGTGTGTAGCTTGTAAATATTTCCCGTATTTACCTTCAATCTGAAAGTAACCTATAATAATCAAATTAGTAGCTATCATCAACCAAGGAACTTAGTGTACCTGTGATAACACTATTTTGTGCTGGGCCCCTAATCCTGGGCTTCAATTTATCCTGTTTAAAAAAAATCCTTATGAAGTATGAGCCAAAAAAAAGCAAACAAAAAAACCCCTTCCCCTCTGCACTGAATTTTCATACTGCTTTTAAATTCCCCAAACTGTATACTCACTCAGCTGTGACTCACTCAGGATGTAATCTTTCCTTCCTGACCATGCAAACCTTATTGAATTCTGAGAAAAAGTACACCGAAAAGGGCGATGACATGGAAATTCAGTCAGCTGATACTATTTACACAAACATAAGGTTTAAGGAGAAAGAAGGCTACAAAAAAAATAAAGGAGTAAGGCAAAGATAATGAGGCTGACATCAATGGCCCATCTTCATTAATAGAAATACTACAGATGGCTGCTTGTTGAGAGCTATATCAAACAGCACACTCAGAAACTGAATCAGAACCAATGCCTGAGAATTATATTTTGAAATATAATTCAATTTAATTGTAAAAATTAGGCCAATAACCATGAGTTTGAGACAGATAATCTAAAGTAGCCCAGGTCTGACTAAATTATTGTAAATACAAGACTACTCCCACTAGAATGGGTTTTACAAGTTGGTTAAATTATCAGAACAAGTACAAAAAAAGATGATGCTTATTAAGACAGTAGACTCAATTGTTTCACAATGGAATATTGACTCTCAAATTCCAGCCGACCTGAATGCTTGCCTTTAGATGTTACCTGTGACTCCTACCTTCTTTCAGCACACTGCACTACTAAGAACCATGATGCGGAGGTGTCGGTGTTGAACTGGGGTGGACAAGGTCAGAAATCACACGACATCAAGTTATCGTCCAACAGGTTTATTCAAAAACACAAGCTTGTGGAGCCTTGCTCCTTCTTCAGGTTTTAGTGAGAGAGGTGGTATCATACACAGAATTTATAAGTAAAAGATCAAAGGGTCACACCACTGATGAAGATGTGGTCAACAAACCTAAGATGCTGTTAAATCTTGAATCAGTTAGAAGGTTTTAATTGATTAATATGCATATGTAAATCCCTGAATTTCTTTCAAGTCACTGCCCTGAGAGAACTAAAGGTTTTATCAGTGTAAGGTCAGAAATCACACAACACGAGGTTATAGTCCAACAGGTTTACTTGAAAGCACAAGCATTTGTAGCCTCACTCCTTCTTCCAAAAGCTTGCTTTCAAATAAACCCGTTGGACTATAACCTGGTGTCGTGTGATTTCTGACCTTGTCCACCCCAGTCCAACACCGATGAGGTGACATTTTAGGTCAGACAGTGCATGTTAGGTCTTGTTTAGAATCTGTTTGTGTTTTGGTTTGGAATCAGACACACCACACCCACACTCACTCTCTCTCTCTCTCTTTGCCCCACTCCCCTCCATACACACACACACACTCCCTCTCTCTCTCCATCCCCCCACACCCCCCCACACACACACTCTCACTCTCTCCCTCCCCTCCACATATGCATGCGCACACACACACACACACACATAAATTTATGGGATGAATGTATATTTGCAGATACATTCTCTTTTGATCAAAAAGTACACAATTTATAGACAATCATTCAATGTGGTGTCTTATAAATTCCTACCTTAGAAACAAAACCAGTCTGACTCCAAACCGAAACACAAACAGATTCTAAACAAGGCCTTACACCTAACATGCATTGTCTGACCTAAAATATCAATTGTTCTTTACATTGATAAAACCTTTAGTTCTCTCAGGGCAGTGACTTGAAAGGAATTCAGGGATTTACATATACATATTAATCAATCAAAACCTTCTAACTGATTCAAGATTTAACAGCACCTTAGGTTTGTTTAATACATCCTCATCAGCAATGTGACCCTTTGATCATTTATTTATAAATTCTGTGTCCGATACTACCTCTCTCACTGACACCTGAAGAAAGATTGAGGCTCCGAAAGCTTGTGCTTTCAAATAAACCTGTCTTACTATAACCTGCTGTTGTGTGATTTCTGACCTGCTAAGAACCAGTTCTTATTAATCTTAATTAGTTTCTGCCCCACTGGGCATTCAGCTACATTTGTGCATGGGTGTTTTTGGAGAGGGAGCACATGGTGCCCATAATGCTCTCCATGTCTTTCGAGAGAGGTGGGCGCTGCAGGAGGTAGAGTGCTTTACTTCCCCATCCAACTCTATTTTGATTTAACCCCTCCCCTCCCCCTTCACGTTCATCATGCAAGAATTGCCCGTGTTGGGCTTTGCTTGTCACTGGTTCACTGGCCATATGGGGGTTTTCCTGGTGGTGGAAATATTGCATTAAAGTTTCTTGCACATGTTGTCTACAGATTCGTTGCATGCACGCACATCCACAATATGGGTACTGTGAAGAAACAATAGGTTCTACTGCTGTGCTGTGGTAGTGTCGGGGAATACAAAATAAAAATAAACAGGGGATTCAGAACCTCCTCAGTTCAGAAAAGTAAAACTCTCGATGTCTGTAGAGTGAAGTGGGCATCCCAGGCGGGTAGAGTGCTTCACTCCTCCTCCAACTCCATTTTCATTTAGCTTTCGAACCCTAACCCTAACCCTCTCACCTTTAGTGGTCTGCATTGCCCTTAATGGGCTTTGGATGTAAATTAATCATTTGGTAAACATGTGTTTTACTGGAGCAGCTAATAGAGGAAAAAAATACCACGCGTGACTTGGTGATGGGATAAGAACATTTAACCGTGTGCACTTTGAATATCAAAAGAGAAAACAAAAAGGGTTTTTGTGGTGCAGTGGCTATGTCCCTACCTCTGGGCTAGGAGGTCCAGGTTCAAGTCCCACCTGCTCCAGAGGTGAGTAATAACATCTCTGAACAGGATGGTTAAAAGGTATCAAGGACTGTTGTGGTTGTACTGCTGTTGATGGGCCTTGTATGTAAATTGGCTATTAACTGGAAACAGATGATTTAATCTCTCTTTTTTATTCACTTGTGGGACAATGGGCATCACCAGCTGACCAGCATTTATTGCCCATCCTTCACTGCTCTTGACCTGAGTAGCTTGCTAGGCCATTTCAGAGTCTATCATATTGTTATGGTCACATGTATGCCAGACCAGGTAAGGACAACAGATTTCCTTCCATGAAGGACATTAGTGAGCCAGATGGATTTTTCCTGTCTATGGTTATCTTAATAATAATTCTTAATTCCAGATATATTTTATTGAATTCAAGTTCCACCAAGTGCTGCGGCTGGAGTTGACCCCGGGTCCATGGATCATTGTCTGAGTTTCTGGATTAATAGGTCTAGCGATTAATGCCACTAGGCCATCACCTCCCCATGAAGGATAAAGATGCATGGGTGACTTGATGATTGAGGGGGGGCGGGAGCGGTTGGGGAAACATTCAGTTGTGTGCAAAAACACTTCCGGATATGACAAAAGAAAACAGAGTAAAATGGCTACAGACTCCACATGTGTGTTCGGGGTGTCCATGTGTGTATTTGGGGTGTCCATGTGTGTGCTCGGGGTGTCCATGTGTGTGTTTGGGGTGTCCATGTGTGTGTT
>NC_063363.1:30208898-30209214 GCF_021869965.1 Rhincodon typus | reverse complement strand
TGGGGTGTCCATGTGTGTATTCGGGGTGTCCATGTGTGTATTCGGGGAGTCCATGTGTGTGCTTGGGGTGTCTGTGTGTGTTTGGGGTGAGGGTGGGCGGGCAGTGTCAGTGGAATCAGGTTGTATCACATAGTCTCAGTGACATGCCACATTGTAGCTCAGGGACAGGCTGCTTCACCTTGATTTCCTATTAATGAGTCAGGCTGAGAATCTGGGAGCAGGGAAAAGATGGGGCGAGGACAAGCGAGATCTCCCAAGAATGGGAGCACAGGCAGCCAGCTTCCTCTCTGCCTGAAAGGGGTGGGGTGGGGGGTGG
>NC_063363.1:30191370-30203898 GCF_021869965.1 Rhincodon typus | reverse complement strand
GACAAGTCCACACTGCCCCTCTGAAGAGCATCCCACCCAGACCCATTCACTCATTTTCTGAAGAAGGGTCTAGGCCCAAAACTTTCCTGCTCCTCTGATGCTGCTTGGCCTGCTGTGTTCATCCAGCTCTACACCTTGTTATCCCATTCCCCTACCCCTGATTTCCCCATGTCTAACCCAGCTAACCTAAACATCACTGGGCACTATGGGAAATTTAGCATGGCCAATCCACCTAACCTGCACATCTTTGGACTGTGGGAGGAAACCGGAGCACTCAGAGGAAACCCATACAGACACGGGGAGAATGTGCAAACTCCACACAGACAGTCACCTGAGGGTGGAATCAAACCCAGGTACCTGGCGCTGTGAGGCAGCAGTGCTAACCACTGAGACACCGTGCATTATCTGTTGGAGATTGTATGTTATCAGCTGTTTGTGCTGGAGGTGGCTGATAGTGTGAATGATAATGTTCCTCTTGAAATAACATGATTTGATAAGCAATCTTTTCCTTTTACGAGTCTCTTTTACTTGTGTGAAGCACGCAGTGGAAAGGTTATCAAAACAAGGAGCATTCTGGATTCACCTGGTAGCAGAATTGAATTGAATGAACTTTATCGTCATGTGCTCAACTGATTGCAGTGAAAGGTTTATAAGTCGCCACTTACAAAGTGTCATTTTGGGTAGAAAGTACCTAGGTAAAGCTTCTTTAGTAGAAGCTCTTCGGGAAAAAAAATTTAGAAAAATAAAGAAGTAAAAAAATTCAGCACTGTAGATTGTAGGAATAAATTAGAAAGTAGTGAAATAAAAGGTTCAGAATAACAGTCCTTCCAACCCAGTCTACACCAGCCGGGCCATGACTCCAGACTGTGCCAGGTTACACCTCGAGGCTCGGAGATCGCTCTGGAATCACCTTGAGGCCGGAAGCCCACACTGGGCCAAGAAACCGCTACGCCAGGCTAAGAGATCGCCATGCCGAGTCTGTGCTGAGGCCAGGCATTCAGAACATCGTCAAGAAGAAGGAAGAGATTAAAAAAACACAAAAGAGAAACAAAGAGAAAAGAAAGAGAAATGGACAGAGCTGACAAACTCTGTCTGAAGTGTCCTACTGCACCACCATCTTGCAACAAAGAAAATTAACACGGCAGGTGTTTGACGATCTGCTGTGGGTGGCTAATAGAAGTAACTCATAATCATGTTTTTTCAATTTAATGGCTGTCAAAGTTGTTTTGATAAAGTTGAGAGAATTCGTTTGCAGCATTTCAAAGAACCAAGTGCAGGCCCACATACAGTACCTGAGCCCCAACCTCTGACCGGAAAACCCCACACTAGGGTGCGGTGACAGCTCTGTTGATGAGTGCATTTACTTTGGGGCATGATGAGTTCCACTGCGCTGAAAAAGGCCTTTCAGCCCTTCAAGTCTGTGCCAGTCAATAACAGCCATCTAACATTTGCTTTTGTGGGTGGCATGGTGGCTCATAGCGCCAGCAAACCCAGGTTCAATCTCTGCTTTGGGTGACTGTGTGGGTTTTCTCCAGGTGCTCCAGTTTCCTCCTGCAGTCCAAAGATGTGCAGGTTAGGTGCATTGGCCATGCTAAATTGCCCATAGTGTTCAGGGATGTGCAGGCTAGGGGTGGCTAGATATGGTTAATCTGGGCTTATAGTGATATGTTGTTCTTTTGGAGGGTCGGTGCAAACAGGATGGGTTGAATAGCCTTCACCTCCACTGTAGGTTTTCTATGATTCTATAACTATTCCAATCCCATGTTCCAGCACATGGCCTGCAGCCATGGCATCACAAGTGCACATCTAAATACTTTTTAAATATTATGAGGGTTTCTGCCTCTATCACCCTTTCAGGCCATGGGTTCCAGATCCCACCACCCTCTGGGTGAAAAAGATTTTCCGCACATTCCCTCTAAACCTTGTGCCTCTTACCTTAAATCTATGTCCCCAGTCATTGACCCCTCCATCAAGGGGAAAAGTTCCTTCCTGTCTACCATATCTGTCCCCCTCTTACATTTATATATCTCAATCATGTCCCCTTCCAATCTCCTCTACTCCTAGGAAAACATCCCCAGTCTGTTCAGAGATAGTGGGAACTGCCGATGCTGGAGAATCTGAGATAACAATGTGTAGAGCTGGATGAACACAGCAGGCCAAGCAGCATCAGAGGAGCAGGAAAGCTGATGTTTTGGGTCTGGACCCTTCTTCAGAAAATAGTCTGTCCAATCTCTTTTCATAACTGAAACTCTTCAGTTCAGGCAATATCCTGGAAAATCTGTAGTGATGAGATTTGGAATATTAGTCCAGGTCTCTGGATTGCTAGTTTAGAAACATACTTGCTATGTGACTATATCCAATGGTGATGCAGACAATGTTCTAGCTGTGGCCTAACCAATGTTTTATACTGTTCCAGCAGAACCTCCCTGGTCTTTATTCCTCACTAAAAAAGGCAAGTATCTCCTATGCCTTCTTAAACACTTTAATGATCTGTCCTACTACTTTAAGGGTAGATAGGATAGTGAAGAAGGCGTTTGGTACGCTTGCCTTTCTCGGTTAGTGCAAAGAATATAGGAGTTGGGATGTCATATTGCAGCTGTAAAGGACATTGGTTAGTCCACTATTGGAATACCGTGTGCAATTCTAGTCTCTCTGCTATGGGAAGGAAGTTGTGAAACTTGAAAGGGTTCAGAAAAGGTTCACAAGCATGTTGCCGGGTTGAAGTGTTTGAGCTATAGAGAGAGGTTGGGTCTATTCTCCCTGGAGCTTCAGAGGCTGAGGGGCGACCTTATAGAGGTTTATACAATCATGAGGGGCATGGATAAGGTGAAGAGCCAAGGTCTTTTCCCCAGGGTACGGGAGTCCAAAACTAGAGGGGCGTAGGTTTAAGGTGAGAGGGGAAAGATTTAAAAGGGACCTAAGGGGCAACTTCTTACGCTGATGGTGGTGTGTGTATGGACTGAGCTGCCAGAGGAAGTGGAGGAGGCTGGTACAATTACAACATTTAAAAGGCATCTGGATGGGTATATGAATAGGAAGGGTTTAGTGGGATACAGGCCAAATGCTGGCAAATGGGACTAGATTAATTTAGGATATCTAGTCGGCATAGACAAGTTGGAACAAAAGGTTGGTTTCTGTGCTGTATAACTCTATGACTTTATGACCGGCGTAAATGCACATCAAGCTTCCTCTGATCGTTGGTGCTTCCCAAAGGTCCTACCATTCATCGTGTAGTCCCTCACCTTCTTTGTCCTGCCCAACTGCATTACCTCACATTTATCTGGATTGAATTCCGTTTGCTAAAGACTAGTCCATCTATATCCTCCTATAATCTAAGTCTATCCTCCTCATTATTTATCATCCCATAAATTTTTGTATCATCTACGATCTTACTGATCGACTCTCCTACATTCAAGCCTTAATCATTTATATATACTGCAATATTGAACTATTTCCATAAGAAAGCTTCAGGATTGCTGGAGGAGCTCAGCAGGTCTGACAACATCTGTGGAGTGAAAGCAGAGTTACCATTCTGAATCCAATGATCCTTCTTCAGCACAGTCTTTTCTGTTCGCGCAAGAAAGCCTGGTTAAGTTGGATAAATTCCTTTGGCCCGGGAGACAGGCAGGCACAAGGGAAAGGGTCCTTTTGTTGCAACCAATTGAGGAGATGGTTGGAGAAAGAAGAGAAAGTTGGTTCCTCCTCAGCTAGGGGCTTAACAACTTGGGGTATCACATCTGAAACCATAGAAAATTGGGGAACTTTACCCGGGACTGGTTGTAACAACGGATGGATTTTTATTAGCCAAGGTCCTAAAAGATATGTGGCAATGCTGGTTTATGGCGTTAAACTGCAGATGATCCATGATATTTTATATTTAATTTCTCAAAAGGTTAAATGGCCTACTCCCTATGAACCCAAACACCAACTGGTAGTCACCATTGCTGATCTTGACTTTTTATTTAGTTAGTTAAATTTAAATCACCATCTGTAGTGATGAGATTTGGAATATTAGTCCAGGTCTCTGGATTGCTAGTTTAGAAACATACTTGCTATGCGACTATATCCAATGGTAATGCACTTGCCAATGTACCAAACATTTTTGTGTGCTTCTTTCTGTAGGCCATTTCATCTATCTCCTCCTCTGAATCCTCTGCAACAGAGCACATGTTGTCTGCCAATTTGGTATCTAAATTACCTTTAGTAAGTTGCCTTGTTAACCCACTCATTACGTGTGGAAACTACCCCTAAGCTACTGTCTAAAATGTGCACAGCATTGAGGCTGGTGGCTGGGAGTGAGAGCAAGTGAGGATGCTCTTCCTTCATTAATACAAAAGCAAAATACAACAGATGCTGGAGATGTGAAATAAACGCAGACCATTCTGGCAACGTTCAGCAGGTGGGGCAGCATTTAAGAGAAATGGAGCTCTGATGAAGAGTTGTTGACCTGAAACCTGAAGCTTTTTCTCTGCATTGATGTTGCCTGATCTGCTGAACGTTTCCTGCTTTTCCTCCTCCTTGTCTTCCATCACTCCTTCACCAGATTGCCATTTTTGTGTATCTGAAATTAAAAATGAACAAGGTTGGATTGCAAAACCATCACACCTCTTGTCCTGCGAGTGAGGGAGAGGTCTATGTATGGTTGTCATGATTAAAAGCCTGGTGCCACATGCAAACTGTGCTATAGGCCAAAGGCTGACACCATAATAGTGAGACGAAGCTTTAAAGTTATTTCTGAATTATCATTCTTGAAACATGAGCCTTAAGGTGTTGTGAATTTATCAGTTTGTGAGCTAATGTAGGATTTAATATTTGAATGTATATTCATTAACCATGGTCATTTGTGAGATTCAACTTGTAACATTGCATCCAAAATACCTCTATACCTTTATCCAGGATTTGTGCCAGCTATTTGCTGTGGGAAGGAGTTGAGAATTGGAAATGGCATATAAATGAGGTGTGAAAACAAAGTACTGCAAATGCTGGAAATCTAAAAGAAGGGCAGGAGGTGTGCAGTGTCTATGGTGCTTTTCTCTTTACATGTGAGGCCAGATCTGCAGAGTTTCTCCAGCATTCTCTGTGTTTGTTAGCTCAATTCACCTTATAACAACGGGATGCGAATGCTTACAAATAGGATAACTGCTGCTCAATATTGAGATTCTGAAGTTGCCACATAAAGCTTTAGGGAAATTGTAAAAATGATTCTCGGCACCAAGATTCTGATTGCATTTTCCTACTTTTCCCATCAGTTCCCACACCACACAAAGGAGGGGACAATTCCACCCCGGTCACTACTAATAGAACATACCATTTTCCCTCCTAATAATGCCAAGTTAGCTGGCTTTTAATTATTTTCCTGTTTTCTGTCCTCCTCCTTAAATAATGGGGTTACCTTTGCTACCTTTCTTTTGTTTTGCACCATTGCAGAATCTTGGGAAATTCTGTAACATCACATTAATACATCTGTTATCTGTGTAGTTAGATCTTTTAAAAATTTAGGAAGAAGGCCATCAAGTCATACAATCACAGAAGCATAGAGTTATATGGCACAGAAACAGACCCTTCTGTCCAAATCATCCATGCTGACCAGATATCCTAAACTGATCTAGGCCCATTTGCCAATATTTGGCCCATATCCTTCTAAACCCTTCCTATTCATATACCCATCCATATGCCTTTTAAATGTTCTTAATTGTACCAGCCTCCACCACTTCCTCTGGCAGCTCATTACCTACATAGACCACCCTCTGCTTGAAAAATTGCCCCTCAGTTTCCTTTTAAAATCTTTCCCTTCTCACCTTAAACTTATGTCCTCTAGTTTTGGACTCCCCTACCCTAGGGAAAAGACGTTGTCTATTCACCATATCCATGTCCCTCATGATTCTATAAACCTCTATAAGGTCACCCCTCAGCCTCCAATGCTCCAGGAAAAATAGCCCCAGTCTGTTCAGTGTCTCCTTATAACTCAAACCCTCCAACCCTGGCAACATCCTTGTAAATCTTTTCTGAACCCTTTCAAGTTTCACCTCGTCTTTCCCATTGCAAGGAGATTAGAATTGCACATAGTATTCCAAAAGTGATCTAACCAATGTTCTGTACAGCTGCAACATGACCTCCAAACTTCTATACTCAATGCACTGATCAATGAAGGCAAGTGTACCAAACGCCTTCTTCACTAACCTTTCTACCTGTGACTCCACCTTCAAGGAACTATGAACCTGAAATTTTTGCTTAGCAATGCTCCCCAGGGCCCTACTTGTAAGTATATAAACCCTGCTCTGATTTTGCCTTACCAAAATGCAATGCCCCCATATTAATTTAAATTAAACTCCATCGGCCACTCCTTGGCTCATTGGCCCATCTGATTGAGTTCCATTGTACTCTGAGATAACTATCTTCACTGACCACAACATCAATTTTGGCATCATTCACAAGCCATTCCTCCTGTGTTCACATCCAAACCATTTATATAAATGATATTTCTTTTTAATTATTCATTCGGCGGGGTGAGGGTGTCACTGGCTAAACCAGCATTTATTGCCCATCTCTAATTGCCCTGAGGGCAGTTATGAGTCAATCACATTGCTGTGGGTCTGGAGTCACATGTAGGCCAGACCAGCTAAGGATGGCAGTTTCCTTCCCTCAAGGGCATTAGCGAACCAGATGGGTTTTTCCTAACAATCGACAATGGGTTCATGGTCATCATTAGACTCTTAATTGCAGATATTTATTGAATTCAAATTCCACCATCTGCCATGGCGGGATTCAAACCCAGGTCCCCAGAACATTATCTGGGTCTCCAGATTTACAGTCCAGCGATAATACCCCAAGGCCATTACCTCCCCATTGAATAACAATGTCCCGGGAATTTGTTCCGAAAACAATAAATGCTGGAGATCACAGCAGGTCAGGCAGCATCCATGGAGAGAGAGCCATGTAATGTTTTGAGTCTGGATGACTCTTCATCAGAGCTGAAGTAAAGTGTGGAGGGGACAGCATTTATGCTATAGTTTGGGGGGTGTGGTGTGATGGGGGTAATGGGTGTAGGGTGCTAGTGAAGAAAAGATGTTGATAGTTCAGTTAAAGTGATCAGAATGTGTGTCTCCTGCCAGACTTGAAAGGACAGTAAGTGGGATTGGGGGAGGGGAGGACATGATAACAAGCTGAAAGAAAGGGAAGAAATGGTTCGCAGTTTAAAGCTGTTGAACTCAATATTATGTCCAGAAGGCTGTAAAGTGCCTAGTCTGAAGATGTGACATTGTTTCCTCAGTTTGCTCTGTGATTCACTGGAACACTGCAGCAAGCTGAGGACAGACATGTGGGCATGCGAGCAGGACGCTGTGTTAAAATGACTGGCTATGGGAAGGTCGGGGTCCTGCTTGCGCATAGACCGGAGGTGTTCCCCAAAGTGGTCACCCAGCCTGTGTTTGGTTTCTCCAATGTAGAATAGGCCACATTGGGTGCAGCGAAGAGAATACACAAGATTGGAGGAGCTACAGGTGAAATGCTGCTTCACCTGGAAAGACTGTTTAGGGCCTTGGATGATGAGCAGGGAGGAGGCGAAGGGGCAGATGATTTACCTTCTACAGTTACATGGGAAGGTGCCGTGGAGAGGAGATGTAGTGTTGGTGGTTGTGGAATGGACCAGAGTGTCCCGGAGGGAACGATCCTTGCGGAACACAGATGGGGGCGTGAGGGGAAGATGAATTTGGTGGTGGTGTCCTGTTGGAGTTGTCTGAAATGGCGGAGAATGATCCTTTGAATGCAGAGGCTGGTGGGATGCAAAGTGAGGACAAGGGGAACCCGATCACGCTGATGTGAGTGATGGGAAGGGGCTAGGGCAGAAGCACAACTGTTAGGTTAGATGCGGTTGAGGGCCACAGTGGGTGGGAAACCACGGTCATGGAAGAAGTGAGCTATGTCAGCAGCACGGGTTTGGAAGATGGCATCATCCAAACAGATGCAATGTAGGTGAAGGGACTGGGAGAATGGGATGGAGTCCTTGCAGGATATAGGGTGTGATGAGCTGTTGTGAAGGTATCTATGTGAGTCAATGGCTTTGTAGTTGATGGCAGTGGGGATTTGTTGATTTTCAGTGCCTTTAATTTTTCGAGTACTTTTTTTCTCATTAATGCTAAACTTTTAAAGCTTCTTGGTTTCACACTGTTGCTAGAATGTTCCTCTTGTCTAGTACTGTGAAGGAAGATACAAAGTATTTGCCGTTTACTTGTTCTTTCTAAATTCTCCCGTTTCTTCCTTAAGGGCCTGTTTTTTTTACTACTCTCTCCCTTTTTGCAAACCTACGGAACGTTTTGCTAAGTGTTTCTTATTGGTTTGCACACGTTCTCTTTTCCATTATCAATTTAATAATGAGAACCAAACAATTGCAAATAGACAGAATGATGAACAAGTCATAAAAGAAATGGTGGAAGGAAAGTATTGTGGATCTTGCAGCTGCTCCTGAGTTGGAGAATTTCCTCTGGCTTTTCTCGAGTAGGAGCAGAAAATTTTTCATTTAAAATTGTTTTTGGAACGTTTATAGTCCAAAAAAAGAAAAAAACATGTGAAGAAGGAGAGACTGGGTGAGACAGAGGTTTGTGAGAGAGGCCTGTCCATGTGTTTGTCAAGGTGGTGATGGCTCCAGAGGGAGATTTTTTTGTTATTCTTGCACAGAACGTGGAAGATTGACCTTTTCAACTTGTTTGTCTGGGTTTTGATGTTAGCTGTCTAAATAATGTCAGGGATCACAGATTGGCATTACTTTATCAGATCCAGAGATTTGAGAGCCAACTGATTTATTTTCTCTTTTGCATGGTTAAAATTAAAAACTGTGGGCAAGGGAAGGGTAGTTTGTTCCTTTTTAAAAGAAGGTTTTTTTTAGAGCCTCTTCTTTTAGGCCTCAAAATATGGAACATAGTTTTTAAATTCTCCTAGCATTGTGTGTCAGCAGTAATCAGTCTACAAACACTGGATTTGATAAAAGTGTGGGTCTTTTTAGGCAAATCTAAGTGAGCAAATTTGGAGGGGTTATTATGGCAGTCAATGGAAAGGTATGCTCCTCCTTTCGGATGTGAGAGATTAGGGAACAGTTAACCATCCCTGGAGTCTGTATCTGCAGGAGGTGTGTTTGGACTTATCTCCTGTCAGACCATTTGGATCAGTTGGAAAGGCAGTTAGAGTCACTGAGGAGCATACAGGAGACACAGAGTGTGATGGTTAGTAGATTTAGAGAGGTGGTTTCACCACAGGTTCAGTCAGATAGATGAGTGACTGTCAGGAGATGTAGGAGGGCAGTGCAGGAGTTTCTTACAGCTATTCCTCTCTCAAACCATTCTGGATACTGTTGAGGGGGTTAGTCTCTCTCAGATCATAGATCATAATATCCCTATAGTGTGGAAACAGGCTCTTCACCCCAACAAGTCCATAACCACCCTCAGAGCATCCCACCCAGACCCATTCCCCTATAACCCACCTAATCTACACGTCCCTGAACACTATGGGCAATTTGGCATGGCCAATCCACCTAGCCTGCACAACTTTGGACTGTGGGAGGAAACCGGAGCATCCAGAGGAAACCCGCGCAGACACAGGGAGAATGTGCAAACTCCACACAGACAGTCACCCGAGAGTGGAATCAAACCTGGGTCCCTGGCGCTGTGAGGCAGCAGTGCCACCATGCTGATCTTGGGCATTAAGAATGAATCTTGTGTTAACCGGGCTTGTCAATATTGAAGAGTAATTGTTATAGGGGACTCTCCCGTACAGGAGATTCTGTGGCCGTGAGTGTGAATTCAGGATGGTACGTTGCCGCCCTGATGCCAGGGTCAAGGACGTCTCAAAATGGTTGTAGCATATTGTCAAAAGGGAGAGTGAGAAGCAAGAGTTGTTGTACATGTTAGTAAAAATGACATAATTAGGGAAAGGGTTGAGGCTTGCAGAGTCAATATAGGAAGTTAAGTAGAAAGTTTTAGAAGCAGAACCTCAAATGTTGTAATCTCTGGATGACTCCCATGCTATTTCCTCATGAGGGTAGGAATAAGAAGATAGAGCGGATAAACTTATGGCTGAGGAGATAGTGCAGTGGGCAAGGATTCAGATTTTTGGATCTCTACTGGGGCAGGAAAGACCTGTTCAAAAGCTGGAGGGGGATCAGTATCCTGGCAGGGAGATTTGCTTTTGCTATTTGGGAGCCTTTAAACTAGCATGAAGGGGGTTGGTGGGATCCTAAGTAGTTGTAAGAATAGAGAGACAGACGAGGATGGTTCAGAAGTGAAAGAGAGCGAGTTAATTAGAAAAGGAAGGCAAGAACAAGTCAGTGAATGAGGTTAACTCCGATGAATTAAACTGCATTTATTTCAATGCAAAGGGTCTTACAAATAAGGCAGATGAACTCAGGGCGTGTATGGGAATTTGGGACATCATAACTATTACAGAAAGATGGCTGAGGGAGGGCAGGACTGGCTGCTCAATGTTCTAGGGTTCAGATGCTACAGGAAGGATAGAAAGGGAAGCAAGACAGGAGGGCAAGTGGTGCTTTTGATTTAGGAGAGGATATTTCTGAGGGATTGTCCAAGGAAGCTATACAGATGGAACTCAGAAATAAGAAAGGAATGATCACCTTGATTGGATTGTACTATAGGCCCCCAAGAATCTGAGGGAAATTGAGGAATAAATATGTAGGGAGATGTCAGATACATGTACAAATAATAGGGTTGTAATAGTAGGGGATTTTAACTTTCCATAATATAGACTGGGACTGCCATAGAGTTAAGGGCTTGGATGGTGAGTAATTTCTTAAATGTTTTCAAGAAAACTCTCTTTATCTATATGTAGATGTACCTGTTGGAGAAAGAGCAAAGCTTTACTTTCTCTTAGGAAATAAGGCAGGGCAAATCTCTGAAGCTTTAGTGAGGGAGCACTTTGGGACGAGTAATCATAATTCTATTGGTTTTAAAATAGTTATGGAAAAGGATAGGCCTTGTATAAAAGTTAAAGTTCTAAATTGGAGAAAGGCCAATTTTGATGGTATGAGACAGGAGATGATTGGAGTAAACTTTTCACAGGTCAAGGGATGACTGGCAAGTGGGAGGCCTTCAAAACTGGATAACGAGAGTTCAGAGGCATTATGTTCCTGTCAGAGTGAAGGATAAGGCTGGTGAGAGTAGGGAACAATGGATGAATAAAGATATTGACGCTCTAGTCAAGAATAAGAATGAGTCATATATTTGGTATAGGCAACTGGGATCAGGTGAATCTCTTGAAGAGTGTAAGGAATGTAGGGACATTCTTAAGAGGGAAATCAGGAGGGATAAAGGGAATATGAGATAGCTTTGGCAGATAAGATTAAGGATAATCCGAAGAGATTTTAGAAGTACATTAAGAGCAAAAGAACAACTAGGGAGAGAATAGAGACAACAAGGTGCAGGGCTGGATGAACACAGCAGGCCAAGCAGCATCATAGGAGCAGAGAGGCTGACGTTTTGGGCCGAGACCCTTCATCAGAAAAGGGGGAGGGGAAGGGGGTTCTGAAATAAATAGGGAGAGAGTGGGAGGCGGATAGAAGATGGATAGGGGAGAGGATAGGTGGAGAGGAAACAAACAGGTCGAAGAGGCCGGGATGGAGCCAGTAAAGGTGAGTGTAGGTAGGGAGTTAGGAAGGGGATAGGTCAGTCCAGGGAGGACGGACAGTTCAAGGGGGCGGGATGAGGTTGGTTGGTAGGAGATGGAGGTGCGGCTTGAGGTGGGAGGAGGGGATAGGTGGGAGGAAGAACAGGTTAGGGAGTCAGGGACGAGCTGGACTGGTTTTGGGATGCGGTAGGGGGAGGGGAGATTCCACTCCCGTAGTTCCCAGGATGAGGCATTCCACTCCCATAACCTTCCTGCAAAAATGCTATCCCCTATTCCCAATTCCTTCGCCTCCGCCGCATCTGCTCCCAGGATGAGGCATTCCACTCCCGTACATCTCAGTTGTCCTCGTTTTTCAA
Source organism: Rhincodon typus (assembly GCF_021869965.1). NCBI lineage: Eukaryota > Metazoa > Chordata > Chondrichthyes > Orectolobiformes > Rhincodontidae > Rhincodon > Rhincodon typus. The sequence continues at coordinate 30,191,914 of NC_063363.1, read as the reverse complement.
GGACTGTAACTTCCCCCCCTCGGTGGTCGAGAACGCCCTCAACCGTGTCTCCCACATCTCCCGCACCTCATCCCTCACACCCCGTCCACGCAATAAGAACCAAAAAAGAATCCCCCTCGTCCTCACGTACCACCCCACCAACCTCTGGATCCAACTCATCATCCTCCGACACTTCCACCATTTGCAATCCGACCCCACCACCAAAGACATCCTCCCCACCCTTATCTGCTTTCCGGAGGGACCACTCTCTCCGTGACTCCCTTGTCCGCTCCACACTCCCCTCCAGCTCCACCACACCCGGCACTTTTCCCTGCAACCGCAGGAAGTGCTACACCTGCCCCCATACCTCCTCCCTCACCCCCATCCCAGGCCCCAAGAAGACTTTCCACATCAAGCAGATGTTCACCTGCACATCTGCTAATGTGGTATACTGCATCCGCTGTACCCGGTATGGCCTCCTCTACATCGGGGAAACCAAGCGGAGGCTCGGGGACCGCTTGCAGAACACCTACGCTCGGTTCGCAATAAACAACTGCACCTCCCA
>NC_063363.1:30120176-30146370 GCF_021869965.1 Rhincodon typus | reverse complement strand
AAACATTTTAAAAGTCTATTTTCTAAACTGTGACATGTATATTTGTTTTGTCTCAGAATCTTGACGGGAGTGAAAGCAGGAAATGGTACAAATCCACTTACAGTACATTTTCCCATAAATGTGGTTATTTCTAATTTTAGTACTGAGGCAGTTCTCCCTCCTTGTGCACTTGCAAGTGATATGGATAGAAAACACTGGCCTAAATGAATTAAATAATGAGAATGAAATGTGTGCCAAAGTCAATTATCTCCGGTGGAGTCAGGCTTTTTCATTAACTAACATAACACTGGTCCAAAAACACACTGAAATCTAACTGTTCAAATTATTTGCTGCTGTTGATTAGACCCATATTGAAGCAAATTTCAGCAGAATATTAGTTTATATGTTGTTCATAAAGGCTAATAATCTCAATTTTTGTTGCAGTAACTCATTGTTTACACAGTCTACAAGTCATTATATATTATTGCGCTACTTTTAAGTACTTTCTTTAGCCACAATTGATCTGTATTTCGTCACTGGAGGAATTAGAAGGCTGCATTAGAAAAGATTAACTTGTCATAGTCCCCTAATAATGACGGTATAGCTGTGTTCTCTTGCACAATTAATATTGCAACTTGTCCTGATGAAGTGTAGGTCCAAGAACTAATCTTGCATTGTGTACACCTCATACTTGGAGGTGCAGAGGGTGATCTGTAAGGATCCAACTCCTCATCATTTAAAGCCACGTATCTAATTGTAGGAATCTCATGCTGGTTAGATATATATCCATGCCTCTGCCAACTTGGTATTTTGTGTATCGGTAAATGTCAGTCCTTGATAATGAACCTAATAGTAATGATACCTCCACGTGCACCTCCATGTTCCAGGCGAACTTGTGCATTCCTTGCACTACTAAGCAGTAGAGTTTGAAAAGATTGAAATGTCCATTGTCGCTGTTTGCATATGTTTATAAGTCAAACCTCAAAGGTTTTTAAGCAGCTCCATTTATGCTTTCAAGTTTCTCTTCTTCTGTCTTTTTGCACTCCTGATAGCAGAGACTTATGTTGCACTACCATTAGTCTATATTACACCCAAATTATTTTAGATTCTTTCTTTGGCTCTGGTGTAGAACCTGGTGACAGATTTCTCAACTATGGGGACACCAGACAATTTTGGCCTGACCAAACATGCAGCAGTGGATTCTCCAGGCAATGTTAATCAGGCAGCAGTCATGAGCTAGTCCTGGCTCAAAGTCACTGAGGTGAATTATTTTTGTCCAGCAAGAGATTGGCTAACTCAACACACACTAAGAATCAATGCAGGGATTGAAGCCAGGATTTTAGAGCAACACATCACTCTTAGCCAATAGAAATAGGTTCAAACCATCATTTTTAGAACTGGATGAACACAGCAGGCCAAGCAGCTGCATGATGCTGCTTGGCCTGCTGTGTTCATCCAGCCCTGCACCTTGTTGTCTCGGATTCTCCAGCATCTGCAGTTCCTACTATCTCAGAGCAGAAAGGTGTTTTTTTTTCCCCTGGCTGATATCGAGGTCATTCATCTGATGACCGGAAAAAGCAGCTATCTTTGCAAACTTTTGACTAAGTGCTGCCTGGAGGTTTTTAATTTCCTCTTAAACCAACCATGTGGTCTGCTTCAGGGCAGGCAAAATTTTTTTTGTCAAGTTAATTCTCTCAGGGCACCCCTTGCATATATAGTTCCCTTTTTACATCTCTGCTCGTAACTCAGTGTCTTTTTCTAATATTGTCTCTCTCCATTTATTTTTGTTGCGTGCCTCATTACACACGTTTATCTCCCTTCTTATTTGACTATACAAGCTGTCATTTTCTTTCTGAAAGTTTGTAACTTGTTCCCTAGACACCTTATGGTTTTCTGCTTAATTGCAAGGCACACACATGGGAGCTGTAGATCGTTTATTCTGTGCATTTTAAAAATCTTAACCTTACCCTTCTGAATCACCCTAGAAAATCTGTCAACAAATAGAATCATGATCTCCTTTGTAGACTTTCATTTTTTATTTTAGCAGCACCAATTTTCACAAACAATCTTTTACATATAGCGGTTTTACATATACCTCAGAGGTATAGATAGAATGGATAGCCAAAGACTTTTTCCTAGGGTGAAGGTAGCTATTACAAGGGGGCATAGTTTTAAAGTGAGTGGAGGTAGAAAGAGGGGAGACGTCGGAGGTAGGTTCTTTACTCAGAGAGTGGTCGGGGCGTGGAATGCATTGCCGGAGAGGGTAGTGGAGTCGGCCTCATTAGGGGCATTTAAGCGGCTATTAGATAGGCATATGGATGATAGTATAAGGTAGGGGTGGAGGTTAGATAGACCTTAGGATTAGGGCAAACATTCGGCACAACATCGTGGGCCGAAGGGCCTGTACTGTGCTGTACAGTTCTATGTTCTATGTTCTATATGTTCTATATGTTCTATATATAGTATATATGTGTATAAGCCACTGGTTCTCTTCAGAATTACTCAATACACATTTAACTATTATCTAAAACCGCTACGTTCAAGATTTGCAAACTTGAAGTCAATGAAACCCAATTTTTGTGAACGGTCCCACTGTCCTGTGTCTAGGAGAAATGTTAATTTCAATTACCTGAGCAGGAAATGGAGCTTCAAGACCCAAGAATCCTCTCTTTGACTTTATATCTGCCGGTTTGTCTCTCTGTATCGCTAACTGTGTGTATTTATGGGTGCCATGGTGGCCCAGAGCTACTTCACAACACCAGGTACCCCAGTGCGATTCCACCCTCGGGCGACTGTCTGTGTGGAGTTTGCACATTCTCCCCGTGTCTGCGTGGGTTTCCTCCGGGTGCTCCGGTTTCCTCCCACAGTCCAAAGATGTGCAGGCTCGGTGGATTGGCCATGCTAAATTGTCCCATAGTGCCAAGGGATGTGTACATTAGGTGAATTAAACACAGGAAATACAGCGTTATAGGGTAGTGGGGTGGGTCTGGTTGAGATGCACTTCGGAGGGTTGGTATAGATTCAATGGGCCGAATGGCCTGCTTCCACACTGTAGGGATTCTATGATTCTCTCTCTCTCTGTCTCTATCTTTCGGTATGAGATAGCGTCAGACCGTGGTGACATGGGAGTTTACATTTTCACTGTAATCTTTCATTTTCATTCTTGGTTATTCATTTCTGTGATGTTTTGTAAAGAACAGGTAATTTATCCACAGAGACTGTCCAAATGGAGAAAAGGATTTGAACAATCCCTCGCTCACAGCACTGTGGGTGTAACCCATTTCCTCAGGGACTGCAGGCCTTCAGTAAGATGGCTTTGCCCCACCTCCTCAAGGACAATATGGGATGGACATGAAATGCTTGTGGAGACAGCAGCTCCCACATTCAGTGAAAGGATCACACCAATAAATAAAGATGATTTGAAACCAGAGATAACAAGGTGTAGAGCTGGATGAACACAGCAGGCCAAGCAGCATCAGAGGAGCAGGAACGCTGGTGTTTAGGGCCTAGACCCTTCTTCAGAAATGGGGGAGGGGAAGGGGGTTCTGAAATAAATAGGGAGAGAGGGGGAGGCAGATAGAAGATGGATAGAGGTGAAGATAGGTGGAGAGGAGACAGGTCAAAGAGGCGGGGATGGAGTCAGTAAAGGTGAGTGTAGGTGGGGAGTTAGGGAGGGGATAGGTCAGTCCAGGGAGGACGGACAGGTCAAGGGGGCGGGATGAGGCTAGTAGGTAGGAGATAGAGGTGGGGCTTGGTGTGGGAGGAGGGGATAGGTGGGAGGAAGGACAGGTTAAGGAGGCGGGGACAAGCTGGGCTGGTTTTGGGATGCGGTCGGGGGAGGGGAGATTTTGAAGCTTGTGAAGTCCACATTGATACCATTGGGCTGCAGGGTTCCCAAGCGGAATATGAGTTGCTGTTCCTGCAACCTTCGGGTGGCATCGTTGTGGCACTGCAAGAGGCTCAAGATGGACATGTCGTCAGAGGAATGGGAGGGGGAGTTGAAATGGTTCGCGACTGGGAGGTGCAGTTGTTTAGTGTGAACTGAGCGTAGGTGTTCTGCAAAGTGGTCCCCAAGCCTCCGCTTGGTTTCCCCGATGTAGAGGAGGCCACAAAGGGAACAGCAGATCTCAGGTGCCCTCGTTTTTCAAGGACCATTCCACTCCCGTACATCTCAGGTGTCCTCGTTTTTCAAGGACCGCAACTTCCCCCCCTCAGTGGTCGAGAACGCCCTCGACCATGTCTCCTGCATTTCCCGCAACTCATTCCTCACACTCCCTCCCCGCAATAACAACCAAAACAGAATCCCCCTCGTCCTCACGTACCATCCCACCAATCTCCGGATCCAACGCATCATCCTCCGACACTTCCGCCATCTGCAATCTGACCCCACCACCAAAGACATTTTTCCCTCCCCACCCTTATCTGCTTTCCGGAGGGACCACTCTCTCTGTGACTCCCTTGTTGGCTCCACACTCCCCTCCAGCCCCACCACACCCGGCACTTTTCCCTGCAACCGCAGGAAGTGCTACACCTGCCCCCATATCTCCTCCCTCACCCCCATCCCAGGCCCCAAGAAGACTTTCCACATCAAGCAGATGTTCACCTGCACATCTGCTAATGTGGTATACTGCATCCGCTGTTCCCATTATGGCCTCCTCTACATCAGGGAAACCAAGCGGAGGCTTGGGGACCGCTTTGCAGAACACCTACACTTGGTTCGCACTAAACAACTGCATCTCCCAGTCGCTAACCATTTCAACTCCCCCTCCCATTCCTCAGACGACATGTCCTTCTTGAGCCTCTTGCAGTGCCACAACGATGCCACCCAAAGGTTGCAGGAACAGCAACTCATATTCCGCTTGGGAACCCTGCAGCCCAATGGTATCAATGTGCACTTCAAAAGCTTCAAAATCTCCCCTTCCCCTACACATCCCAAACCAGCCCAGCTCGTCCCCGCCTCCCTAACCTGTCCTTCCTCCTACCTATCCCCTCCTCCCACCTCAAGCCCCACTCCCATCTCCTACCTACTAACCTCATCCCGCCCCCTTGACCTGTCCGTCCTCCCTGGACTGACCTATCTCCTCCCTACCTCCCCACCTACATTCACCCTTACAGGCTCCAACCCCACCTCTTTGACCTGTCTGTTTCCTCTCCACCTATCTTCTCCTCTATCCATCTTCTCGCCGCCTCTCCCTCTCTCCCTATTTATTTCAGAACCCCCTTCCCCTCTCCCATTTGTGAAGAAGGGTCTAGGCCCAAAATGTCAGCCTTCCTGCTCCTCTGATGCTGCTTGGCCTGCTGTGTTCATCCAGCTCTACACCTTGTTATCTCAGATTCTCCAGCATCTGCAGTTCCTACTATCTATGATTTGAAACCAATCAGGAATTCAGTTTAGTGATTGGCAAACTATGACTGATGCAGTCGTGACTAAAGGGGAAGTGGTTGAAACATTGTGGAGGCTAAATATCGATGAAGAAAAGATATTAACAAGGTTTCCCACAGAGCATCAGACCAGATCCATCCGTCGATAGTGAGGGAAGTAAAAGTGGATTTTGAGGAGGCACCTGCTGTAAGTTTGTAGTTACAGGTGTTAAAGAACTGGAGCACTTCAAATGTTACATGCTTTTTTTAAGGAAAGAGTATAACAATAAGCCCATGGAACGACAGGCTGATTAGTTTAACCCCAGTGGGTGGAAGGATTGGGGAAAGATAACCTGGGACATAATTAACAGTCTCTGAACTAAGTGTTTACTAATTACTGAAAGCCATCACAGAATTGAAGCAATATGTATTTTACTAACTTATTTGAGTTTTTGACGAGGTAATGAAGAGTGCTGGTAAAGATAATATGGTTACTGTGGTATTAATGAACTTGCAGAAGATGCTTAATGCAATATCATGCAAGAGGTTTGTAAAGTTCACAGAATCTAAGAGTTAGTGGCAGCATAGAGGGAGAAAGTGGCACAGGGGAAGGAGAGACAGTGACAGTGTGGAGAGAGACAGATAGTTACAGTGTAGAAAGAGAGTGCGGGACAGTGACAGCAGAGAGAGAGAGAGAGAGAGTGACAGCGTGGAGAAAGAATTTGCTGAGTGACAGGAAACAGTGAACAAAAATGCAAGTCGCACAGTGGAATTTCCCATGTGACCACTACTTTTCTTGATCTATATTAATGACCTAGACTTGGGATGCGCTGGACACAATTACAAAATTTGCACATAGCACCAAACTGGGGAGGATTATGAACTGTGGTAGTGATAGGCTTCAAGAATATATAGGTGAGCTGTTGAAATGTACAGACATTTGGCAAATTAAGTTTAATGCTGAGGTGAGTTGTTATAATCCCCTTCAGTACAGTAGTGATGTTCCTTACCTATGGGCATAAACCTCCAGTTTCAAGGCCCACCTCAGCACTTAGTTTTTTTTTTCCTTTATTCATTCATGGGATGAGGGCATCACTGGCTATGCAGCATTTATTTTCCATCCCTAATTGCCCAGAGGGCAGTTAAGAGTCAACCACATTGCTGTGGGTCTGGAGTCATGTGTAGGCCAGACCAGGTAAGGATGGCAGTTTCCTTCCCTAAAGGGCACTAGTGAACCAGGTGGGCTTTTCCAAACAATCAGCAATGGTTTCATGGTCATCATTAGACTCTTAGTTCCAGACATTTATTGAATTCAAATTCCATCATTTGCCATAGCAGGATTTGAACCAGGTCCCCAGAACATTATCTGATCTCTGGATTAACAGTCCAGTGATAATACCACTACACCATCACCTCCCGCTGTGTTAGTTTCAGGTTCAGTTTTGATCTGTTAACCTTTTGGTATGGCTATATTAATTGATAAGGTGGAAGGTTTTCTGGTTGGCCATGAAACGTGGCAGCTGGAGTGCAACAGCCTCTCCATGGTACAAGAGTCTACACACAAACACTCGCCATCAGTAAGTCTCCTTCTCCTTTGCATCTCACTCACGTGATTCCTGTGAATATTGAAAATGTTATGAAAGAAGGATGGTCACAGTAATAAACAAAGGACAAGATTCCACTTGTTAAGACTTAAACTGTAACAAATAAAAATCACCATAGTTCAAATGTGCCACGACCTTGGGAAACTGATTAAGTAAAGCTCATTTTTAACTTTACTCCATGCATTAAGCACACATGCGATATTAAGGTTTAATAGCTTCTCCCAGCTCACCAACAAAACCTCAATCACTGATTTCCATGTTGACTCAAATCATTCAGTGTCTAAGGTCTTTCTGATGAAGTTAAATGGGGATTCTCTCAGTTATCGGATCATCCCAGTGCCTCAAATGTATGTAAATATAGTCTTGTACAAGTAAGCGATGCCTTTTGTTTGTTTGCTGGATGGAGTCAAAGTCCAATGTTTGTTTGATTTCTTCATATGCTACTCTACAGAACCATGCTGCTTTAGTGACTATGTATTTATATAAAAATATTTTATGAGCAAGGTATATTTTTGAAATAATAAATATCCAATTTCTGCGCCACTACTGCATCTTGTGGATATGGTCATCACTAGCAAGATCCCTTCAACAAATGACCTTTCCCTAGATTTTCAACAGACTGGGAGTTTGGGGAGTTGGGGGGAGGTGGGGGGTGGCATTGTGGACTGCGCACCCTCCTGGCCTGAAGGTGAAACTGCTTCATACTGGATACACCCCCCTGACCTTCTCTGCCCATAGTCACAACATGTCAATTTCACCCTGGGACTTGGGAGGGAATCATGCCTTTAGAAGATGCTGCACAGTCTAATTCCCTGTCAGCTCCATCCCTCTCTACAGCAGTAGAGCTGAGAGACAGCACAGCGAAACCTGAGGGGGCTCATGACCACCTTATTGCACAACAGTCAGACCAAGTTCTGTTTAAAATCCTTGTGGATTGTTATTCGCATACTGGGCCCTAACTATAGACATTCTCTTATTTTATTGGAAGGAAGCAATAGAATTTTCCATCCAGCACCTGGAGATCTTTTCCAATCAGCCTGTTCGGAGATGTTGTTACACACCTCTGGAGCAGTTGGGTCTTGAACTTGTTGGTCTAGAGTTAGAGGCACCATCGCCTGGAACATATCTCCCACCCGTGAGAGATTTTGTTTTTACCAATTGCCAGAAACAGCAAAGCTCGCAATTGTTGAGAGAGAAGTTGGTGAAGCATCAAACTCCATTTGCTGAATAGAGTTGACCCACTTTCTTCCCCAAGGCTGGTTGGCAGAGAATGGGTGGCATTGACGATGTCCTCCAGTGCAGCTTGCAGTTGGTGGGCAGCACTGTCCCTCTACTGTTGACACCCAGGGACTGCCAATTGGTCATGGGATTAATTGACGTGAGGCCATGGGAGTAAATTGCCCCCATAATCTCTTATAAATGACCCATGGCCTCCAGTAATACCTCTTATTATCTAACAGTTTCCAGGGTGATTAACAATGATTAATGATTCACCCCTTCCTGTGACCACCACCTCCTCCAAGTGTAACAGAGCCTGCAGTAGCTGTATCTGTTTGTACAGCCACCTTTGGGCTCACCCTGAGGGTGGAAGAGAGTCATCTTCATTTGTGAGGGACCGCCAATGTTGACGGTGAGGACAGTGGTGGGAAAATTTTTAAAAACTACCTCACCATGTGACTCTGCAAAGTCCACCCTCCATCTCCCCAGTCACAAGTCAGGAGTGTGATGCAATGTTCATTTGGACATGGCACCAACAGCACTAAATGTCCTGGTGGCCATGGATTTGAATCCCTCCATGGCAAATTGTGAAATTTGAATTCAATAAAAAATCTGGAATAAAAAGCTAGGCTAATGGGAATCATGTAATCATTGTTGTAAACTCCATCTATTTCACTAATGCCTTTTAGGGAAGGAAACCTGCCAACTTTACCTGGTCTGACCGACATGTGACTCCAAATTGTCAGCAAAGTGGATGTCTCTTTGCTGCCCTCTGGGCAATTAGAGATGGGTATTAAGTACTGGATCTCTCTGGCGATGCCTAGCTCCCATGAATGATTTAAAAATAAGAAACTCCCCACCGTTCAGAACAAAGCAGACAACCTGATTAACTTTACATTCACCATCTTTTAACATTCACTCCTTTCATCATTGGCTACAAGATGTACTGTATCAAATCACCAGGAAGCATCTGACAGCACTCTTCAACCCCAAGACTTATATCATCTCAAAGAACAAGAACTGCATGCTGAAAGCAAAACAGAAATTGCTGAAAAAGCTCAGCAGGTCTGGCAGCAACTGTGGAAAGAAATCAGAGTTAACGTTTCAGGTCAAGTGACTGTTCCTCAGAACCCTTCCTCTTTTGGTTTTATTTAAGAACTGGGAAAATCATGACTTGTGGGTTCCTCTGCAAATCGCACATATTGACTTGGGAATATATCTTTGCTGTTGCTGGACCAAAATCCTCGACATCTCTTTATTTCACTAAATGGGCTATAATGTTCAGAAAGCTGTTCACCACCACTTTCTCCAGGACAGTTAGCAACAGACAATAAATAATGGATTATTCCATAAATAAATGGAACAAAATCACTGTTCTGTTATTTTTAGGTTCCTCAGAAATTTGCCTTTAGTTTTGTTCCTCTAAGCTTTTTATTCTCATTTTGGAGTCTATTGTTATCACACAGCAATTTTCTGTTCCTTATCCCTAGCCAAATAGATTTTGTTTATAAACTCTCTAGAATATTGCCCTTCTGTGGAGCTGTAATGTTACTCTTCATTTGCCCTTCCAGTCCTTTGACCCACCCACCTCTCCTTTTCCTCCCTGAATATACTGTCATGAGGTATCTCTCAATCCCCTTCATTTCAGTATGCAAGATGGGACCCTATATTAGCCACCACAAATTAATCTCAACCTGATTGATTGATTGATTTATTGTCATGTGTACCGAAATACAGTGAAAGGCTTTGTTTACGAGGGTACAGGCAGATTACAGCAAGCAAAGGACGTACAGATCAAAAAGACTTAGAGGCATACAGGTTACACTGCAGGTTACATTATTTGAGGCTAGAGTCCATTCAACAGTCTGATAACAGCCAGAAAGAAGCTGTTCCTGAACCTTCTCATGCCTGTGTTCAGGCTTCTGTATCTGCTGCCTGATGGAAGAGGTTGTAGGAGGTCATTACCAGGGTGTGATGGGTCTTTGATGATGTTGGCTGCCTTTCCATGGCAACGAGCCATGTAAATAGAGTCCGTGGGTGGAAGGTTGGCTTCTGTGATAGTCTGGGCTATGTACGCAGCCTTCTGTGGTTTCTTACAGTCCTGAGCAGAGCAGTTGCCATACCAGGCCGTTATGCACCCGGACTGTATGCTTTCAATGGTGTATCTGTAGAAGTTGGTGAGGGTCTTTATGAACATGCTAAATTGCCTGAGCTGCCTGAGAAAGAAGAGGCATTGTTGTGCCTTCTTGACTGTCGCAACTACGTGGTAAGTCCAGGACAGGTCATCGGTTATCGTCACTCCGAAGAACTTGATGCTCTTCATCATCTCAACCTGAATTCTGTTGATGTAGATGGGGGCATGTTCTCCTCCCTTCTTTCTGAAGTCTATGATCAGTTCTTTAGTTTTGCCGACGTTGAGAGACAGATTGTTTTCATTGCACCATGTCACCAAGCCCTCTATCTCCCTTCTGTATTCTGACTCATCGTTTAGATATCTGTCCCACCACGGTGGTGTCATCAGTGAACTTGTAGGTGGTGTTCATTCAGAATTTGGCTACGCAGTTGTAGATGTACAGGGAATACAGTAGGGGATTGAGGACACATCCTTGTTGGGCTCCAGTGTTGAGTGTTATTGTGGAGGAGGTGCAGTTACCTATCCTCACTGATTGCGACCTATGGGTCAGAAAGCTGAGGATCCAATTGTGGAAGGTGGAGCCGAGACCAAGGTTACACATTTTTGAGATCAGTCTGGAGGGGATAATGATGATGAAGGCAGAGCTGTAGTCAATGAGCAGAGTCTGACTTAGGTGTCTTTGTTGTCCAGATGTTCCAGGGTTGAGTGCAGGGCTAGGGATATGGCATCCTCTGTGGATCTGTTACATCGGTAGGCAAACTGTAAGGGATCAAGGCAGTTTGGGAAACTGGAATTGATATGGGCCTTGACCAGCCTCTCAAAGCACTTCATGATTATTGAGGTCAGAGCTATTGGGCGGTAGTCATTAAGGCACATTGCATGTGTTTCTTGGGTGGTCTGCTTGAAGCAGGTTGGGGACTTTGGCTTGTAGGAGCGAGATGTTGAAGATGTCGGTGAATACCTCCTCCAATTGGACCACGCAGGATCTGAGTGCTCGGCCGGGGACACCGTCCAGGCCCATCGCTTTCCTTGGGTTGATTCCCAGGAAGACTGATCTGACTTCTGAAGCGGTGACAGAGAGAACAGGTGTGTCTGGGGGTCTCGGGGCAGGCGTTGCCAAGCTGATGGTATTCTGCTCAAACTGAGCATAGAGAGAATTGAGCGTGTCAGGGAGGGATGTGTCATTTTCAGCTGTCTTACAATGTTTCATTTTGTATCCCGTTATATCATTTAGGCCTTGCCATAGACAGTGGAAGTCTGTTTTGTAGGTCTGGGCCTCTAATCTGGTCCAGCACTGCTTCTTGGCCTCCCTGATGTCTTTGTGGACGTCATATCTATATTTTCTGTATTGGTCCGGGTCACCTGACTTGAATGCTGCACGTCTGGTCTTCAGTAGGAAGTGGATTTCCTGGTTCATCCAAGGTTTACAGTTGGGAAACACTCGGATTGACTTCTTTGGTACACAGTCCTCCAGGCATTTGTTTATGGAGTCCGTGATGGTGGTGACATACTTGTCTAGGTTTTCCGCTGAACACTTGAACACGGTCCAGTCCACCAAATCCAAGCATTCCCAGAGACGGGACCTTTGTCTGTAACCTATGAAGCTTGTTTGTTGAGGCTTGCCACTGTAAGGGCTCTTGTGGCACAGTGGCAGCATCCCTGCCTCTGAGCCAAAAGGCCTGGGTTCAAATCCCACTTTGCTCCAGAGGTGTGTAATAACATGTCTGAATGGGTTGATTAGAAAATACAAAAAAAAGCTTGTCACATTGTTACACATCTATTCCAATGCCATGATATTTCAGCATGACTCTTTGAATGCTTTAATTCTGGTGATTTGATTTGGTTTTGATTTTATTATCACGTACTCAAGTACAGGAGTACAGTGAAAAGTGTATAATGTCGCCACACAAGGCTCCATCCACACCTGTTCTCTCTGTCACCGCTTCAGAAGTCAGATCGGTCTTCCTGGGAATCAACCCAAGGAAAGCGTTGGGCCTGGACGGTGTCCCCAGCCGAGCACTCAGATCCTGCGTGGACCAATTGGAGGAGGTATTCACCGACATCTTCAAGTACCTAGGTTATTTCATCAGATATGGGCATCATAGACAGCATTTCACATCTAGTCCTAATTACCTGCATGGTCTTGTAGAACAGAGAGACCTAGGGGTTCAGGTACATAATTCTTTGAAGTTTGTGTCACATGTAGACACGTTAAGAAGGCATTTAGCTCAATTGCCTTCATTACTCAGACCTTTGAGTACAGAAATTGGGATGCTATGTTGAGGTTCTACGGAATGTTGGTGAGGCCTTTTCTAGAGTACTGTGTGCAGTTCTGGTCACCCTGTTATTGGAAGGATACTATTAAATTGGAGAGGGTTCAGGACAGATTTACCAGGATGTTGCTGGGAATGGAGGGTTTGAGTTATAAAAATACGCTGGATAGGCTGGGACTTTTTTTTTACTGGAGCATAGGAGCTTGAGGGGTGACCTTATCGAAGTTTATAAAATCATGAGGGGCATGGGTACGGTGAATATGGCGTGGGTGTTCAAAGCTAGGAGGCATATTTTTAAGGTGAGAGGAGAAAGATTTAAAAAGGACACGTGGGGCAACTTTTTTACACAGAGAGTGGTTTGTGTGCGGAATGAACTGCCAGAGGAGGCAGTGGATGTGAGTACAGTTGCAACATTTAAAAGACAATTGGAAAGGTACAAGAATACGAAAGGAGGAATATGGGCCAAATGCGGGCAAGTGGGACTAGTTTAGTTTGGGAACATGTTCGGTGTGGACTAGTTGGACCGAAGGGTCTGTTTCCGTGCTGTATGACAATTGACTAGGTCTTTGAAAGAATCATGCTGCATGGGCTGAACTTTACTAGATACCAGCTAAGCATCAATTTTGGCATGTTTGGAGGGTTTCTCACAGTGAGTCCGAGTGAGATTTCACAAGCTCTTCTCCGAAAACTGTTCTGTTATCTACGTACCACGTCTCCATAGCACCACTATCATCCCATTGTGCCTCTTGCCAAAAGTAGAGTCCTTGTCCATCAAGACCTCCATGGATTCTTGGCAACGGTGCCATTCTTAAAGCCGAGCACACACCTGGTCGATCGCTGGCAGTGAGGAGGTGCCCTTCACTGTGCATTTAGGGAAAGGGACCTGAAAATGTATGTTTCTGAGGGCAGAGCGGTTACACTTAATTGCAAATACAGAGGTTCTTTGCAAATGTTTTGCTTTTAAGAACCCTGTAGCCTCATTTCACCTTAGAACCCTGGCTAAGGGTGTGCTACTTTACACCCAATTCCCAGTGTAGCCCTACAGCTTAGTCGTACCATTGTGCTGCACTTTTGAAGCCAGTGTGGTTGTAGGTGCTGATAAGCCTCCTTCCCTCCCACAGTAAACCATGTCCTCCATTGCACTACCTTGTTTTCCATGGATATGTTGCCTCGATCCCCCCCATTGTAATTATTGTCCCCCCTGCATCCCAGCATGCTGCTTCCAATCCCCAGAGCTGCCTTCCCCAACTTCTTTACGGCAGAATTGCCCCCTGGTAATAAGCCCCCTTCACTTTCACTGAGCTGATCCCCAAAATAACTTGACCATGTCCCACCCTCCTGACTGACTTGGATGGTTACCCCTGACTGATGAGTGGCTAAACTCCTGACTGGTCTGTGTCTCGCTCCCTAACTGACTTAGCACGACTCCCTGGATTGGTTGCATTGGACCTATAGGAGTGTCTGTAGCCCTTCCAGACCGTGACCTGCGGAAGTTGCTGATCGTCTGTGTCCAAGCCCCTGAACTGATAGTGAGTGCTGTCCTTGACTTTCTGTGCCAAGACTGCCTGATTGAAGCTGTCTATTTTGGTCTGAGTGAGGACTACATTCTGTAGACTTCGAGATGTGGCCATGTGCAGTGCGTTTGATGAATAAGGTGCTGTCGCAGAGTGCGGGGTGTGACACTTGATGTAGTATGGGGCTGTACAGCATCCACCTTCTTACCCAGCTGATCACTGTCGATGACCATAATAAGCTGCCTGACTTTGCGTCTGTGTTAAACTGCAAGGCAAGACTGAAGGACAGTGAGCCTCTAAGCCCTGAATGGACAGGGCAAAAAGACATGGCAAGGTAGAAGTGCCATGAGTATTGAAGTAGGCACAAAGGGAGGGAGTGTTAAGAAGGCATGTGAGAAGCCCTGGTGCAAACCATGAGTTGGTGCTTGCAAAGTGTCATTGCAGTACTGCAACGATAGCTGTTGGTGTGTTCCAACATGCAGCACTGTACTGTAAGTGGCGCAGAGATATGCCACAAAGGTACTGAGAGATTGGTACTTGCCCAATGCCAACCTCTGTGGATGGGTGTGTGTGAGCAGTTGCTGCCCACGCAGCAGGCCCTGAGACATTGGTGACTGCTGTTCAAGATTGGGGCTCAGAGCGGCAAGTGCGAGCTGGAGTCACCAGGTACCCACTCTGAGTTTCACATTGTGGAATTGTTGCTCCCTTGTTTCTATCCAGCAGCTGGGAGAAGATGAGTCTTCTTGTCAATGAGGGGAGATTAGGTAAGAAAACACCATGCAAATAGGCCTCTCGCAACTCACCATTCAAAATGTGTTTGGAAAATTAGATTTGCTCTCAGGATGTCAAGAATCTTGCCAATTGACTTGCCGCTGCCTGTGTCATTTAGTGGCTAGGAAAATTGCTACCATGGGGCCAAACAATTTCAGAGTGCTCTGTAAGCTTAAATCTAATGTACTGATATAACCAACACTTGCAATGATGGTTGTGTACCTCCTGTCCTGGAGCAAAAAAACTTATTCTTATAATATCCCAAGGCATATCACAGCTGACCTAAATGCTTTTGATGCATGATCACAACGATAATGCAATAAATACAGGAGCCAATTCACATAGCATGATGTTCCACAAACAGCAATGTGCTACTGATAAGAGAAACTGCTTTAGTGAAGTTGGCTGTGAGGTAAGTGTCAACCAGGGAGAAAACCCCTTTGTTTTTCTACTGAAACGGTGCTATCATCTCTTTATGTCCAGACAGCGCTTCAGTTTAAAATCTCATCTGAAAGACGGCACCCTCTGGTAGTGTAGCTGTCCCTCAGTACTGCATGGGAATGTCAACTTGCATCCAAGTCTCTGGAATGGAATCTCGACATTCTGTCTCTGAGGTGAGAGTGCCACCAACCTAGCCACTGGTAACTCTTTTCTGTTGGCACTATGTCATAATTCCTAGTAGCCAAAATCACCTCCAGCACCTACATGAAACCAATGAGTGATATGGAGATGTGAGGGTGATGGCAGCAATCCCCAACTGTATAAGTTGTAGGTTATTCCCCACATAGAAAATCAGGCAAGTCCCAACCTAAATTTGTGCTGATAGATTATCTTAGCTGGGAACCACATAAATTTCAGTGATTTTATGTAAGAATGGAGAGAAATAAAGGCCATTTTCTGACTGCAACGAAAACAGAAAGTGATAGAAACATTGAGCAGGCCTGGTAGTATTATGGAGAGAGAAACTGAGTTAACTTTCCAGGTAATTTGTCAGAATGATTGAAAAATCTTCAAAATTAAACTTATTAAATGTAATCAGCAATGCTGAATAGCACAGAGCAGAGGTTTGTGGAGAGCCCTGTGAGATATGTGTGACTTTTGAAAAGGGCTTGAGACCATGGCTTAAGGTGGTTGACTTAAACAGTGCAGTGTCAAGTTATTTCTTAAACAAACTGTGAATAGAGTCTGATTTCATTCCTGTAAGTGGACAATAGAATTAAAAACTTTCTAGAGACAACACGGGAGCGTAAAGGTGCAATGTTTCCCTTTTTATTCTGGGCTTGAGGGCAAGATCATATTGACAACTGACATGCCAATCCCCCCAGCAAAATAACGCACCTGTCTGCCCAGGAATTATCAACTAATCAGTAGCCAGCAATGTCTGGGTCCTATCATCAAATAAAAGCAAAATAGTGAAGATGCTGGGAATCTGAAACAAAAACAAAGAATGCTGGAGAAGCTCAGCAGGTCTGGCAACATCTGTGGACAGAGAAACTGAGTTCACATTTTGAGTCTGTTATGACTCGTCTGCAGAACTGGGTCCTAAGGTCTACCCTTAATACCTATTCCTTGATGGATCTAGGTCTGAGAAGGCATATTTTCTCTTCTTCTCGTGGACTTGGGGAGAGAGATGTTTGTGGGGTTGGAGACAAGGGCCAGGAGTCACTTTCAGAGGCCACTCTCCTGTCCACCATGTGTGCTCTGCACTGTCCTCAAATTGGGGCAATTGGAGCTTGCCCCTCAAATCATCAGGCCAACCCTGGCCAGGAAACTACTTCTGCGGCTGCCAGGAAGCAGGAACCTGGGGTGTTGGGTTAGTGAAAGCCTTTCAGTGGTCATTAGCTAACTACTGAAGGGAATTAATGCTGGTGAGTCGCTCATGTAGCCACCTGCATGAGCAAAAAGTGTTATAAATGGTAAAAATGATGCCGAATGGGCCTTGAAACTAGCCATCAAATGCAAATCCAGTGTTCTAGACTATGTTTTTCTGATTCTTTTCCAGATTTATTTTTATCTGGTTTAAGATTAAGCTTGGGTTAATGTTTTGTAAGCAATGAGCTTTCTTTCAGTGTGAACCAGCAGGAGAACTACATTAAAGCCGGATGATTCTGATGGTTTTTATTATCTTTTAAGTTCTGAATTGGGGTCAGTTGACATAATCTCAACAAATTTTAGTGTTTGTTTTTGAAGCTGTAACTAATAGGATTGATAAAAAGGATTCCAGTAATTTATTTGGATTTCCAAAAGGAATTGACAAGACTTCACACAGAAGGCTAATACATAATTTAAAGACTCATGGAACTGTGGGGCAATACACTTGCTCAGATGGAGGATTGTTTAATGGACAATAAGCAGAGACAAAGGGAGCATTTTCAAGTTGGTCAGCTGTAAGTAGCAGACTGTCAGATGGGTCAGTGCTGGAGTCACATATTTTCAACTTATATCAATAACAGTTAAAGGGACAGAGAGAAGTACATCCATATTTGCCAACAATACAAAGACAGTGAGAAGGACACAAAGTTTAAATAATCATACTTTTAGACACAAATATCATGTTTAATGAGTGTATGTATTTTTTCAGATATTTTCATATGCTGAATATACAACAAAGTTTCTAATTAAAAGAATAGAATTTATCTGAATAAATAGGTATCAAGACAGAAACAGAAAAATAGAAACAGAAAACTCTCTTCAGCATTTGTATCATTTTCCTTAGCAGCGTATTAACAACAAATTACTTTAAAAGGACATTAACCTTACTCAGTACAAATATTGAGACTGTACAGTACATACACTCTTGTCACATTTGGTGAGCAGTTAATTGGATATCTGTCCATTCTCTCCAGTGGAGTGTTCTATCAGGAGACATTCATCTGGGTGTGCTGTGCAACTGTGGGGCAGATTTGAGGAAATCAAAATAAAAGGGTAAAAGTGCATTGTAGTGTGCTTTATTTAGAATTCAAAATCCAATTTTTTCAAAATAGTTTTGAAACTGTTTTAATGTAAGAAATGGGCTATGAGTAACTTCTAAGGACAGACACAGGGATGTTGCTTGCTATCTGCATTAATGCCAATTAAATGTCACCCCCTTCCCCACCACCCCCCACCCCAAAAATTTAGACCAAACATGTCCCAAGAGCTAGAATAGAATTGCCTCACTGTGATGCCTTCCACAGTTGCACTCTGATACGGATTAGTGCGAATGAATGTCCTATCAGCTGAGGTAGCAGCGTATTTTCCAAATGCCCTTGATAATGTTTATTAAATATCTTGGCCCCCTGTGGAGCTGTCTTTGCAGAGGGGAATGGGTTGGACAGTCAGGACAGCAGCATTTTTTTTTCAAGGGATGGGGTTGGCAAGACTAGCATTTATTTCCCACATGCAGGAAGGATGTTCCTGATGGCTAGGGTGTGCACAATCTAGGAGTGTGAGGTGGGCCATTTAGGACTGAGATGAGGAGAAATGTTTTCACCCAGAGAGTGGTGAGCCTGTGGGATTCACAGTCATAGAAAGCAGTTGAGGCCAAAACATTGAGTGTTTTCAACAAGGGGTTAGATATAGTTCTTTGGGCTAAAGGGAAGGAGGAAACAGTAACAAGGGACTGAGTTGGATGATCAGCCATGATCATATTGAATGGTGGAACAGGTTTAAAGGGCCAAATAGCCTACTCCTATTTTGATGTTTGTCAGGCCATTTCAGAGAGTAGTTCAGAGCCAACCACATTGTTGTGGGTCTGGAGACACTTGCAGTCCAAACCAGGCACAGTTCCTTTCCTAAACAGCATTAGTGAACCAGATAGGTTTTCACAACAATTGATCATAGCCTCTTGGTCACCATTGCTAAGTCTAGCTTTCAGTTTCAAATTGTATTACAGGCAGTCCCTGGGTCTGCAAGTCACTGGCACATAAGTTGGAACACAGTGCAGGACATGATAAAGTAGCTGCTCGTAAGTGCAGGAAGCATTTGTATGTTGGATCTTTAAAACTACACCCTTGTATGGGATGGTGTTTGTAAGTACGAGCATTTGTAAAATGGATGTTTATAAATCGGGGACCCCCTGTATTTGAATTTAACTCCCACTAGTTACACTGATGTCGCCATTTGCCTGAGCTTCTACCACTCCAGTGACATTACCCCTACACCACTGCTTCCATCCTAACCACCCTCCCCTCCCCACCAACCACACAACTGCAGACTGGCATCATGGTAGAACTTCCTTACTCCTGCAGCAGGAGTCAGCACCAGTGCTCGGTCAGGAGGGGATTTTGGGGGAGGTGGTGATATCAGCCTAATAACTACAGGCCCATTGTGCTGGGGTTTGCAGATCATTGTGTTTGGTTATGGCACAGGGCCACTGGGCTCAGGTAGAGGGCCTGGGCTTAAACCAACACTGGGTCCTGTGATTTCCATCCATTAGGAGGGCAGAAACATAGACTATATAAGCAGAAGTAGGCCATTCAGCCCTTCAAGCTGGCTTTGCTGTTCAACGTGACCATTTCTGACCATTTAACTCTTCTGCTTTCTCCCCATACCTTTTGATCCCTTTAGTCCTAAGAACTACATCTGCAACTTACTTGAAGGTTTTCAATGTTTTGGCCTCAATAGTTTCCTGAAGCAGAGAATTCCACACATTCACCACTGTCTGGGTAAAGAAATTCCTCCTTATCTCTGTTGTAAAAGGCTTATCTCTTATTCTTAAAATGTGACTCCTGTTTCTGGTCTGCCCAGTCATCCTTCCTGCACCTACCCTTTCTAATCCTGTTAGGATTTTATATGTGTTTATGAGAACCCCTTCATTCTTCTAAACACGGATGAGGTGGAGGACGATGGAGAAATACAAAAAGCACCAGGACGGAGGTAGATGGGATTGGTGAAATATTACATTCTCTCCATTCTAAAATCATTCCCTGTTCATTCAACTAACATGATATACAACTACGAAGGCTTATACAAACTGAAAGAATGTTAATATCAAAGGACAAATGATACAAAAGATCAGGATTTGAATCAGAGCAGCTCATAGAAAGAATTTTCTCTGGTGTTGACAGTATAAAGAAACTTATGTTGGATTAAAATTATCTAAAAAGTTTCAAAAGCATGACTAAAAAAGTCATTTTCACAGTTGCTATTTGATATAAAATATGAAACAAATTAGTAAAAAGGATGTAAACACTGTTATATGATGTCAGCTTCATGTTCTAGCTCATGGAAGGATATGGATCATTCCTGAAAGACATATGGATAAAAATCATTTGGCATCCATGCTAAACATTTGACAATCTGGCCTGGAAATTCCTTGGAGTTGCTCCTGATCTACCACCACAACTTGGTCAGATGTTCTCTGCAAAACTAACTGACTCATTTAATATATATTTTTTTAATTGGTTAACTTACTTATCCTAGCTGGTATCCAGTACTTTTCACTGATCACTCCACACTTGCTTACCCACATTACCTCCTACATTTGAGCAACGTCAAAAATTTATCCTCACTCTTATGTTGTGTTCCCTCCATGGTTCTGTGTCTCTCTATCTCAACAGCAATTAGACATGGCCTTACTATTGATACCGACGAATGAATAGACTTCAACAAAGATCTCGGTGCTCTTCCTATTCTAGCCAATAGAACAACCCCAAATGCCTACCTTCCCCATTTGGCAGGCATCACAGTCGTAAGTTGACATTGCCTCCCTAAAACTCTTCCATTGTGATACTCCTTAAAATCTGCCTTCATAGAGTTGAATACCTACAGTGTGGAAACAGGCCATTTGGCCCAACAGTTCACACCAATTCTCCAAAGAACATTCTACCCAGACTCACCCCCCCTACCCTATCCCTGCATTTCTGCTGGCCAATTCACCTAACCTGCACATGTTTGGACAGTAGGAGGAAACCAGAGCACCCAGTGGAAACCCACACAGACACAGGGTAAATGTGCAAACTCCACACAGTCAGTCACCTGAGGGTGGAATTGAACTCAGGTCCCTGGTATTGTGAGGTAGCAGTACTAACCACTGAGCCACCATAGGCTAGTGTCTAGGCTTTTGATTACTTGTCCTTATGTCTCCTCCTTTAGTCAACTGTTAGTCTTGGTTTGATTCAGCAGTTGTTGAAATACCTTGTGAGGGTTCATTAAATTCAAGTTGTTCTTACAAATGCAAGGTGTTGCTGTTAGAACTGTTTCTACAATAATGATGTTAGTGTGACCGTACAGGCCAAACTTTATGGAATTTTTTGAAGGGGTGACTAAAACAGTTGACTAAATCACCTTTTAACAAGCTCAACTGACCCTTAATTATTTACAAATGGTAGGCAGGCTGTGAATTTCAGAGCATGTCCAGAGCAGGGGTGAGTTGGGCCCTCCGCCAATAACAAACATAAAATCCTAGACTTCCAAGAGCTAAATCTTGAGGAAATATATGCAAATTGGGGGTTTCAAATTCTTGGAACAAGAAAGGATATGTAGTTATTTTTGTTTTATTTACTCATGGGATGTGGGTGTCACAATTTTAGCATGTTTTTATTTTCCATCCCTCAGCTATTTCAGGGTCAACCACAATGTGGTCTGGAGTCACATGTAGGCCTGACCAGCTAAGGATGGCAGATTTCTCTTCTCTAAAGGCCAATGGTGAACCAGATGGGCTTTTATAACAATTGACAATGATTACCATTAGCCTGATTTTTAATTCCCAATGTTATTGAATTCAAAACTTAGCATTTACTACAGTCAGGTTTGAACCCATGTTGTTAGAGCATTAGCCTGCTGTTTTGGAATGCTGGTCCAGTGACATTAACACTACATTGCCAACTCCCCAGAAGTTTTGGGAATACTAACTAGAGCAGGTAAGGTAGATAGACAGAGACTATTTCTGCTGGCTGGGGAGATTATCACTGAGGACAAAATCAAAAGTTAAGAATCTGACTGTTTAGGACTGAATTCAAGAAGGACTACAAACAGCAGCAGAATTTTGGAACACTCTTCCACAAATGACAGTTGATGATGGATGAATTGCAAACGTTACATCTTTGTTTGTTAAGATTTTTGTTACCAAAGATATTGTATGAAATGGTGCAACAACTCATGGAGTTAGGTCATGGATTTTACCGAATGGTGGAGAAGGATAATTAGCCTGCTCCCGTTCCTATCCTCCTATGAGCAACTCTAAGGAATTTCCAAGGCCTTGACTTTTAAAGAGATGCCTTTAATACCTAGTAACTCACCAAACCCGACGTCTGCGTTCATTCAAGTAATTCAAATACCTTGGAAGGAAAACATGAGACTTTAGGAGCGTGTACAATATAAATGAGCAGCTGGGTTTTCAGAAACCTAAATGACAATTAACCACTAACTAAAGGACAAAGAGTTCATGTTGATTTTACACTTGACAACAGCTTCAGTGCCCTGGAATGGAACAGTTTACATTTTGTTTAACTCAAGGTAAGGGATAAAGGATTTCCTACTTTTTCCAAAATATTTGCATGAAATCACCCTCTCTATATACTACTCAGAATTACACAGCTCCCATAATTTATGGGGGGAGGATAGAATAATGAGAGGTAAATAATATAATGATGATAACGTAACTCTTACATCAGCAGAGCTTGGCAGCAGATCAAGAGAGGCACGGCAGAGTGAACATACAGAGGAGACTTGAGGAACGTTGTATTACAGAACTGTATTCAGTCTATGATGTCTCTCATAGCATAAATGAAGAGTCTATAGTAATACAGAGAGTGAGAGATTCTTGCCCTAAGTTAAGGACAATGTAGAGATGCAAGGGAGTCAGATTATTAGCAGTCTAGTTAGACAATGCAGCCTCTAAGAATGCAGTACAGACAAGCCCTGCCCATGAGAACTAATGTAATAATTACCAAAGAGAAGGTAGAGGGATTTGGAAGGGTTGACGGGATGGTTAATTCAGCATTGCTGGGAATTTGTTTTTTTTTCATGAAGTCACGGGAGGTACAGTACAGAGGCAACGTAAAATGATGCAACGTTTACACAGTCACACAAAAAACCCCTACATCACAGGATGGGGAACTGAAAAGGAGTAATGGTTGGAGGTGCATCTCAGGAGTGAGGCACTTCATCTGATGACGCTGCTATTGGGGAACCCTGGCTGCATGTGTGGATTCTGATGGCCTTGAGCTGATAATAGGTAGAGCTGTGTGCAACCAACTCACACTCCAAACATTTTGAGCCTTATTATCCAAACAGGCTTATTGGAAGAGAACAAATTTTCATTCCCCCTCGTCCAGCTTTTTCTAGTCCTTTTTGCTTCCTCTACTGAAGACAGTCACATTTTGCTATTTCTATGGCCACTGATTGGTTTCTAATGGCCCATCCTCATTCTTTTTGAAGTTGTCAGCTGAGACACTTTTAGGGCCCTCTCTAGAGACTTGACCATTAAATCCAGGTGGGCGTAACAGTGCATTACCGAGGGTCTGCACTGGAAATAAGTGGTAGAGTGGGAAAATAATGGGATGGAGGAGTCACATGAACTGGGCGGCTACATCTAGATGGGCTACATCCCTTACCCTGTAACCACTGAAACACAGCAACACGTTAGTTATGAAGACCCAAGTTACTGAAGAAGTTATACTCATCAGGGATTTGCAAGATGGCTATCCCCACCCACTTAGAGTCATAGAGTTATACAGCATGGAAACAGACCCTTCCATCTAACTCGTCCGCACTGACCAGATATCCTAAACCAATTTAGCCCCATTTAGAGTCATAGAGTTGTACAGCACGGAAACAGATCCTTCGGTCTAACTTGTCTGCGCCAAACCATCATCCCAATCTGACCTAGTCCCATTTGCCAGCATTTGGCCAATATCCTCTTCCTAAACCTTTCCAATTTGTGTACCCATACAGATGCCTATATAATATAAAATCAAAACAGAAAATGCTGGCGAAACATATCAGGTCTTGCAGCATTTGAAGCAGTTCTTAAGAAGAGTCATATCAGACTTGAAACATTAACCTGTTTTTCTCTGTCTACAGATGTTGGCAGACTTGGTGAGTTTTTCCAAGATTCTCTGTTTTTATTGCGGATTTCCAGCATCTGCAGTATTTTGCTTTGACATGCCTTAAAAATACAGTCAGTCTTGTGAGCAGACATTTCTCCCCCGCTTTTGCATAACAAGACTGTAATGGTGAACACAATCCCAGTGGACTGCGATGTTAAAGAGAATTCGAGATACAGAGTCATGTAGTCATACAACATGGAAACAGACTCTTTAGTCCAACCAGTCCATGCCAAACATAATCCTAATTTAACTAGTCCCTCTTGCCCACATTTGGCCCATCTCCCTCCAAACCTTTCCTATTCATGTACCTATCCAAATGTCTTTTAAATGTTGCAACTGTACTCACATCCGTCACTTCATCTGGGGATTCATTCCACACATGAACCACTCGCTGTGTGCAAAATTTGCCCCCTTATGTCTTTTTTTAAATCTCTCTCCTCTCACCTTAAAAATATGCTGCCTATCCCAGGAAAAAAGACACCTACCATTAACCCTATCTATACCCCTCATGATTTTTTAAACCTCTGTAGGTTCACCTCTCAACCTGCTACATTCCGGTAAAAAATGTCCCAGCCTATATTTATAACTCAAACCTTCCATACCCGGCAACATCCTGTTAAATCTCTTCTGAACCCTCCCTCGCTAAATAATATCCTTCCTATAACATGTTAATGAACATTAGAAAGGATTCTGTCTGCTTGGCTGATCCACACAAATGCTTCTGAAAAATGAACACCAAAACTTTAAGCCTCCATTGAGAATCGGAATGTTGGCCTCCCTCCAATTAAACCCTCCCTCCAGGCAGGCCCTGAAGATTCTTCCAACTAGGATAGCTACCAAATGTATTCCTGTTAGCAAGGAGCTTTCCGAGGGGGTAGGCTGGGAGTATGAGCTGCTATTTCTCAGAGAGGGGCAGCCAATTGAGAAAGTAAAGCCACTAATCAGGGGCAACTTAGCAAATGTGCTGGGATTTTGCCACCAATGGCGCTGACCAGTCCCATTAGGAGCCTGCCTGCTCAATGGGGCAGGGCCAGGGTTCCAGCATGGTCAGAGACCCCAGGTCTTAAATGCACAGCTACTGCAGGAAAGGCCAAACCCATGGCTCAAATGATGCCCTTGGAAGTGTTTCCCCAACATTTTGAAGCGTCCTAAGGCTTCACTTTTGATAATTTTCACTTTCGTTATCGGCCTTATTTGAAGCTAATTCATAAGAATGCTGCCTCCAGTAAGACTGTATTCAGGGATACACTATCAACAAGAACAGGCTTGGAAGATCCCACGCTCAGCATGCCAGTCTGTTCTGTCTGGGTGAGCACGAACAATTCCACAGCACAGGCTTAAAGAAAGGTGAAACATAAATAGAAATTGTTGGGAAAACTCAGCAGGTCTGGCAGCATTGTTTTCCAATTGGGAACTCTGCAGCTTTCTGGGCTCAATATTGAGTTCAGCAATAATGGGGCTTGAGCAATTTCTCCTATGTCCTTACCACAACCCCTTTACACCAGGCCTTTCATCACATGGGCTGCTACCAGATATAACCCATTGTCAGCCACTAATCATTCCCATTAGCAACTATTCATTCCCCCAGGCCAACCATTACCTACTCCTTTGTCTGTCCAACTGTTTTTCTCTCCTTTTGGGCTCTATCATTTACTCCTCCTCTCTCCTCCCACCCAATCTTCAGCATATATACCATCCATTTCCTATGTACAATCGATTCTGAAGAAGGGTCACTGGACCTGAAATGTTAACTCTGCTTTCTCTCCACAGACCCTGTCAGACCTGCTGAGTTTATTCAGGCAATTTCTGCTTTTGTTTCTGATTTCTAGCATCTGCAGTTCTTTCAGATTTTTTAAAAGAAAACTGTCCTGACCAATCGTTATCCCTCAACTTGCATCACTAAAACAGATGGCCATTGTCACATTGCTGTTGGAGTGGTCCTACTGTATGCAAGGTGGGTCAGTTAGCTCTGTCAACTAGATCACAGAATCGTTACTGTCCAGCAGGAGGCTATTGGTCCCATTGGCCCATCATTCTGTTACCTAGTGCCAATCTCCTGCCTTCTGCTCATGTCCCTGCACACCAATGCCCTCTTGAATGCATCAGTTGAGGCTGGCTCTACCACATTTCCAGGCAGTGCATTCCATACTCTAACCACTTGCTGGGTGAAAAAGGTTTTTCTCACATCACCGAGACAACAAGGTGCAGGGCTGGATGAACACAGCAGGCCAAGCAGCATCATAGGAGCAGAGAGGCTGACGTTTCGGGCCTAGACCCTTCATCAGAAAAAAGATGAAGGGTCTAGGCC
>NC_063363.1:30105865-30119676 GCF_021869965.1 Rhincodon typus | reverse complement strand
ACCTGCTGAGCTTTTCCAGCAACTTTGTTTTTTGTTATATTTTCTAAGACCTTCAGCACTTTCTCTTCTGTATGTGAATGGTTTTCAAAACATCAATATTTTTTTCCCTGCGTTCTCTAGCGTCTATTTCTTTCTCCGAAGTAAAAACTGATGCAAAATATTCATTTAATATCTCTCCCTCTCCTGAGATTCAACACAAAGATGACCTCATTGATTTTTAAGAAGCCCTGTAGTCTCTTTAGTTGCCCTCTTACTCTTATTGTACTTGTAGAATCTCTTTGAATTATCCTTTGGATTATCTGCCAATGCTATCTCATCTCCTGTCTTTGCCTTCCTGATGTCCCTCTTAAGAATGCTCCTACACTCTTTATGCTGTTCAAGAGATTCATTTGAACCCAGCTGTTCATATCTAATATATGATACTTTTTTATTCCTGACTAGAGCCTCAACCTTTAATCAAAAGAAGCCTCTAAAAGACTTCTTTTGAAGTATGTCCATTTTTGCAGTCTGCAAATAATTTGTCTGCCAAAACAAAAACTGTAGGGTGTGTTTAAAAACTGGAATGGGCCGCAAAGGAAGGATAGCTAACAGTGCCACTGTTGCATTTAAGCAATAATCCTATAACCAGCTAAGGTAGTGGCCATAAAAGGTACTGCACCTCCAAACAATGTGACACCATAATGAAAACTGAAAGTAGTGGAGTAACTCAGCAGGTCTGGCAACCCCTGTAAAGAGGAACAGTGTTTTGAATCTGGTATGACTTTTTAATACTCAGTGATTAAATCAACTTGTATTTCAGAGGGTTTTTCAAGACTTCAGTCTATGTGCCATCAGCTATACTATTTGAAAGGTGATCTGATAATGTCTTTAGTGTAAGACTAAAAATAGTTTAATCTTTATGTCTGAAATGCAGAGATCATCTTAAATCCAGGGCGATGTTCTTTGTATCTAGATTTTAATAAACCAGCATGAGGAATTCAGTGGTGGGGTCATCCATAGCTGTAAAATGGTTTTTGTTCTTATTTTCAGATTTAACAAGCTATAATTAGGTCACTAACGAGGAATGATTAAGAATGAAATTATTCACGAGATAATTCATTCAGTTTGGAGTCCCAGGGAGATTCTATTTTCCCTCTCACTTCTAACAAAGACAAGCCATAAGATGCAACATTCTTTTGCAAGCTAACATGACCTTGATCTAAAACAGTTATCTCTATTGGAATCATTAATCAGTTTCACCCTATTGTTGCATAACGGAACATGAGCGAGTTCGTTCTTCTACTTTCCTTTCGAAGATAACAGGCAAATTTGCAGCTGTATCCTGCGTTGAAAGCAAATGGTCACATTTAGTTTTGTTTGCTTTTTTATATCAGAACCTGGTTATGTAGCGCTCAAACACCTCACGAGTCAGGATAGGAACAGCTTCTCTAAATGAAAACACATGTGTCAATTGTATTTGGAGAAACATCGATCACATTTGACAGTGAATCAGTCCCAGAGTATGTGACAGTCAGTCAAGCAAGGATGAAAACATGAGTGAAGAAGAAGTGTTGTAATGGGATTATTAAACTCTTTATATTATTGTCAATTTTCAGTAAATGTTGCACAAAGTAAGAGTTCTTAATTAAATCATTGCATTTATGTAGCATTTTCGTTACCACTAGGTATCCCCAAGTCCCTTGCAGCCACTTTTGGAGCAGCCAGTTTTCACACAGTCATTTCCCACAAACAGCAATGCGATCATGACTAGATTATCTGCTTTTGTCGTTTTTGACTGAGGGATAAATGTTGGCCAAGTCACAAGACATAACTTGCCTGTGTTTCGAAAAGTGTGAAGGAATCTTTGGGATTCCTTAATTGGAGTCAGTTGGATCTTAAAATATTAACTCAGATTCAGTCTCCACAGATACAGCCAGGTTTGCTGAGTTTCTCCAGCACTCTCTGTGTTTGTTTCAAATTTTAAGTTTCTTTGTTTCCCCTTCCTGACAGAAGGAAATTAAAACTTGACAATTGCTCATTTACAATTAATCCATTGAATGCTCGAGAAGTGAATTTTCAGTTTTTTTCTTTAAACATGTAGTAATGGTTTTCATATCCATAACAGTGATGGCGACACAGTATCACTTGGAGTTTTTCTTTGATATAAAGTGGCTCCAAAGAGTTTATAGAGAAATCTTTGCTGGATAGGGGCAAGGAAGTGATGCAGTCATGTTAAAAGTCTTCAACTATCACAATGTGGTAACAAACTAGTTAGGTTGTGCCTCTAAAAGGTTCAAATTTAACCCATTCAGGAATATCTATCATCACCCAAGATGGAATATGTGAGAGAAAGAGTTATGGGAGTTAATTCAAACACTAATTGCAAGCATGCTGTATTTGCAGCACAGTCACCTAGTATTGAAATCATTTGTTTCTGAGATTGAAAGTGATGACACCAGTTGCCATTCAGGCATCTGAGAAAGGAAAATTTGCATGAAATATTAAATTAAATAAACAGCATATATAGAAAAGTATGTCGCCCGAAATGCACTGCCTGGGAGGAACATGGATGAGGCGGGAAACCTCAATAACCTTTTAAAAGGTACATGGATGGGCACTTGAAATATCATAACATTCAAGGCTATGAGCCAACTGCTGGAAAGTGGGATTAGTATAGATAGGTTGGAGCAGACTAGATGGGCTTAAGGGCCTCTTCTGTGCTGTATGGCTCTATGACTCTAAAATGTTGGGGCAAGTGGAGCTTTCAATACCCAGATAAGGATTTATGTGTTCAGTGAAGGAGTCGGGAAATGGAGCCACAGTATAGCTCAGCTATGACCTAATTAAATGGCAGAGCAGACTCAAGGGGGCTGAGTAGCCTCCTCTTTTGTGTAATCATCCATGTTCTTCAGTTAACACGCAATGTTCTTTGATGTCAAATATTTTCTTGCATGGTTATTCGTCTTAAAAGTACCATGAGCCTTGGGAACTCCTGTCCCAGGGCTGGGTGGGAATGTAAGGAGATAGTACAGCAGCACTATGAGCAAACATCCTTGGAAAACTCATCAATGAAACATTGAATAAGATTAAAACAGGACCATCACTTGGAAAATTTCTAGAGGCTTGAAATGACAAAGACATTTCAGCCTTGTTGACCGTGCAAAGACTGCCTAACAATCATGTGTGGATTGTGCCAAAACTGGGAGAGCTATCCCATAGATTAATTAAGTAACAGCCTGTCACGGAAATATCTACCAATAAATTCACTGCAGCCAATATCCCAGGCTCCTCCATCACAATTCCTGCAAGGCATTTTCACCAGACGTGGGGTGGAGATTAATCATCGTAGAATCATAGAACCTCTAGAGTTCAGAAGCAGGCCATTCAGCCCATCATGTCCACTCAGACCCATGCCACTACTCTATCCCTGCATTTCCCATGGCTAATCCACCTGGCCTGTACATCCCTGGACACTATAGGACAATTTAGCATGGCCGATCCACTAAACCTGCACATCTTTGGACTGTGGGAGGAAACTGGAGCACCTGGAGGAAACCCATGCAGACGCAGGGAGAATGTGCAAACTCCACACAGACAGCCATCCGAGGGTAGAATTGAAATGCATTCCTGGTGCTGTGAGGCAGCAGTGCTAACCACTGAGACACTGCCGCCCTGAGTTGATATGGTGATCCTGGGCTTACTCTACACAGACTCAATCCCATGAAGTCTCTTGGCAGCAGGTCAAATATGGGCCAGGAAATCAACTGATGATCAACTACTGCTTTCCCTTGTCTGATGAGTCAGTGTGAACTGGGAAGAAGCACTGATCCTATATACAATACACACAATGTACTACAGTTGGGGCCTTCAGTGTCCATCACCAGAAGCGGTTCTTTAGCATTAGAGTTAATCAAGTCCTGAGGACATTTCTGTCATAGTGGGACTACAGCAAATGGTGAGGGAAACAACAAGAGGGAAAAACCTGACTGACCTTGTTTTTACCAAACTATCTGCTGTAGGTGCATCTGTTTGGACAGTTAGCACTGATCACCGTACCATCTTTGCAGAGAATAAGTCCTACCTTCGCACACCATCATGTTGTGTAACACTAGAACAGTGCTATTTGGGATAACTGTCAAACCATTTTAATAGCTCAAAATGGGGCAGCCACAAGGCATTAAGGGTCTTCAGAAGCTGCAGTATTGTATTTAACCAAAATCTGTGTTCTCAAGCCAGCATATCTCTTTAATATTTCAATGTCATCATGGCAAGGGATCAAAGATGGTTCAACAAAGAGTGCAGGAGGAGATGCCAGCAGCTGCTGGATTCAGTCATGAGTGATGGTAAATAACTAGATAAATAACAAGCGACTTAATGAAAATCCTGTTCCCAATTATGGTTGAGCCTGGCACCTCAGTGCAAAGGATAAGACTAAAGGGTCTGCGATGTACCTTTGTCTGCTTCTAAAGTCTCCAGCATACCAGTCTACAGCCAGTTCAGTTCACACCCTACAATGTCAAAAAAACAGCTGGCAGTACTGAATACAGCAAAAGCTGTGGGCCTTGACAGCATGCTGGCAATTCTACTGAGGATTTGTGCTCCAGAACTTACCACGTTCTTAGCCAAGACATTCCAGGATCGTTAGATCGTTAACGTGCTGGCATCAACTCAGCAAAGTAGAACATTGTCCAGGTATTACCTGTCCCTGACAAAAAAATCGATCCAGCCAATTACTAGCCTTCAAGTCAACTCTCAATCATAAGTAACATGACAGAAGGAAGCATCAGTTACTCACTAGTAATTGGCTCACTGATGTTGAGATTGTTTTCATTTGTGGGATTTATTGCCAGCAGGAAGTTGAGAGTTAACCACGTTGCTGTGGATCTGGAGTCACCTGTAGGCCAGACCAGGTAAGGATGACAGATATTCCTTACAAAAGGACATTAGTGAACCAAAGATAGCAGGAACTGCAGACACCTACGCTCGGTTTGCAACAAACAACTGCACCTCCCAGTTGCGAACCATTTCAACTCCCCCTCCCATTCCTCAGACGACATGTCCATCCTGGGCCTCCTCCAGTGCCACAACGATGCCACCCGAAGGTTGCAGGAACAGCAACTCATATTCCGCTTGGGAACCCTGCAGCCCAATGGTATCAATGTGGATTTCACAAGCTTCAAAATCTCCCCTCCCCCTACCGCATCCCAAAACCAGCCCAGCTTGTCCCCGCCTCCCTAACCTGTTCTTCCTCCCACCTATCCCCTCCTCCCACCTCAAGCCGCACACCCATCTCCTACCTACTAACCTCATCCCGCCCCCTTGACCTGTCCGTCCTCCCTGGACTGACCTATCTCCTCCCTAACTCCCCACCTACACTCACCTTTTCTGGCTCCATCCCCGCCTCTTCGACCTGTCTGTTTCCTCTCCACCTATCTTCTCCTCAATCCATCTTCTATCCGCCTCCCCCTCTCTCCCTATTTATTTCAGAACCCCCTTCCCCTCCCCCATTTCTGAAGAAGGGTCTAGGCCCGAAATGTCAGCCTTTCTGCTCCTATGATGCTGCTTGGCCTGCTGTGTTCATCTAGCTCTGCACATTAGTGAACCAATGTGGGTTTTTACAACAATATTGCTGGAAAAAGTCAGCAGGTCTGGCAGCATCTGTGGAGAGAGAAGGAGAGCTAACGTTTCAATTCCTGAGACCCTTCGGTTCTGCCACTTGTCAGCCCAAGCTTTGATATTGTTTAGATCTTGTTGCATTTGAACATGGACTGCTTCAGTATTTGAGGAGTTGTGAATGGTGCTGAACATTATGCAATCATCAGTGAATGTCCCCACTCCTCACTTAATGATGGAGGGAAGGTCATTGATGAAGCAGCTGAAGATGGTTGGGCTGAGACACCACCCTGAGGAACTCCTGCAGAGATGTCCTGGAGCTGAGATGACTGACCTCCGACAACCAGAACCATCTTCCTATGTGCTAGGTCTGACTCTAACCAGGAGAGAATTTGCCCCCTGATTCTCTTTGCTCTCAGTTTTGCTAGGGTTCCATGATGCCACACTCAACTAAGTGCAACCTTAACATCATGGGCTGTAACTCTTATCTCACCTCACCTCTGGAGTTCAGTTCTCTTTGGCACTTCCGCCACCTACAATCCGACCCCACAACCAAAGAGATAGTTCCCTCCCTACCCCTATCTGCCTTTCATAGGGACTGCTCACTCCATGACCGCTTTGTCCACTCCACACTCCCCACTAACCCCACCACCCCCGGCACCTTTCCCTGCAACCGCAAAAAGTGCTACACCTCCCCCCTCACCTCCATTCAAGGCACAAAACAAACCTTCCACATCAGACCGGGGTTCACCTGCACATTCATCAACATGGTCTATTGCATCTGCTGCTCCTGATGTGGCCTCCTCTACATCGGTGAAACCAAGCGGAGACTTGGGGACCGTTTTATAGAGCATCTGCGCTCTGTACATGACAAACGAAAACAACTTCCGGTAGCCAGCCATTTTAACTCCCCCTCCCACTCCCTGGGTGACATGTCCATCCCGGGCCTGCTCCAGTGTCACAATGACACCACACACAAACTCAACGAACAACACCTCATATTCTGCCTCAGGAGCCTACAGCCTGATTGCCTAAACATAGAATTCACCAGTTTAAAAATCTCACCACCTCCAGCGTCATCCCATGTCTAATGCTCCCTCTCATCCCCGCCTCTTTGACCTGACACAACCTATCCATCTTCTCTCTCACCTATCCATCCCTCCCATCCCACTGACCAATCTCCACCACTCCCTACCTGCACTCCCTATCACCTTCCCACCTACCTCCCCCAGCCCCACTCCTCCTGTCTCTATTTATTTCCCAGCTCCCTTTCTCCCCCGCATTTCTGAAGAAGGGTCCTGACCCAAAACATCAACTTTCCTGCTCCTCTGATCCTGCTTGCCCTACTGTGTTCCTCCAGCTCCACACTGTGTTACTTTAAGGATTACATGTGTTGTATTTCTGCAGTAGAACATAGAGCTGTACAGCACAGTACAGGCCCTTCGGCCCACTCTGTTGTGCCGAACTTTCACCCTAATCTAAGGTCTATCTAACTTCCACCCCTACCTTAAAATATTATCCATATGCCTATCTAATAGCCGCTTAAATGCCCCTAATGAGGCTGACTTACTACCCTCTCTGGCAATGCATTCCACGCCCCTACCACTCTCTGAGTAAAGATCCTACCTCTGACGTCTCCCCTATATGGTCTCTTGTCTTCAGCGGCAGCAGCGCGAGCCAGAGTGCCGATGGGAAGGTAAGGCGGTTTTTGTTTCTCCCTGTATAAAAACTTACTTCATGCAGCAAGCGGCCCTCTTGTTTTCAGCAGTGGGTGTGTGGACGGAATGTGAGCTAGGAAGAAACAGATAAATTCGGGCATTGGCTAACCCCGAAACACTACATGTGTAGTGTCTCCCACCCGTTCTCCTCCTCTAACCAAAAAAGACTGTGTGGAAGTTCGGTAAGGTGAGGCTTTTTTGAATTCTTCTTCTGGAAATCCAGAGGGAATGGAAGCTAGGGCAGTTACATGCTCCTCTTGCAGGATGTGGGAGGTAAGGGTCACTGCTGGTGTCCCCTCTGACTTCACCTGCGAGAAGTGCACCCAACTCCAGCTCCTCAAAAACCGTGTTAGGGAACTGGAGCTGGAGCTGGATGAACTCCGGATCATTCGGGAGGCTGAGGGGGTGATAGAGAGGAGTTACAGGGAGGTGGTCACACCTCAGGTACAGGAAAAAGGTAGCTGGGTGACTGTCAGGAAGGGGAAAGGGAATAGGCAGACAGTGCAGGGATCCCCTGTGGCCGTTCCCCTCAATAATAATATACTGTTTTGGATACTGTTGGGGGGGACGACCTACCAGGGGAAGGCCATAGCGGACAGGTCTGTGGCACAGAATGGAAGGGGGGAGAATAGGAGAGCAATTGTAGTGGGGGATTCAATAGTAAGAGGCACAGACAGGCGGTTCTGTGGATGCGAACGAGATGAAAGGACGGTATGTTGCCTCCCGGGTGCCAGGGTCCGTGACGTCTCGGATCGTGTCTTCAGGATCCTTAAGGGGGAGGGTGAGAAACCAGCAGTCACAGTCCACATCGGTACCAACCACACAGGTAGAAAAAGGACTGAGAATGTGAAAAACGAGTACAGGGAGTTAGGTTGGAAGCTGAAGTCCAGGACAAACAGGGTAGTTATCTCTGGATTACTACCTGTGCCACATGATAACGAAGTAAGAAATAGGGAGAGAGTGCAGTTAAACACGTGGCTACAGGGCTGGTGTAGGAGGGAGGGCTTCCATTATGTGGATAATTGGAGCACGTTCTGGGGAAGGTGGGACCTGTACAGTAAGGACGGGTTGCACCTGAAACAGAACGGCACAAATATCCCGGGAAGGAGGTTTGCTCGAGCTGTACGAGATGGTTTAAACTAGATTGGCAGGGGGTGGGGAACCGGATTTATGATTCAGAGGATGAGGTATTTGGCCTTCCAACAGACACAACAGGGAGTGAGGTGGTTTATAAAGAAATGCGGTTGATGGAGCGTCATTGCGGACACCGAGATGGTTTGAAGTGTGTATACTTCAATGCTAGAAGTATCAGAAATAAAGCAGATGAACTTAGAGCATGGGTCAGTACTTGGAACTACGATGTTGTGGCCATTACAAAAACTTGGGTAACTCAGGGAGAGGGATGGTTGTTGGAAGTTACGGGATTTAGATGCTTTAAAAGAAATAGGGAGGGTGGAAAAAGAGGTGGGGGAGTGGCATTGCTAGTCGGGGCGAGTATAGCAGCTACTGAAAGGCAGTTCGAGAATGATATGTCTACAGAGTCAGTTTGGGTTGAGGTCAGGAACAAGAAAGGAGCAGTCACTTTGTTGGGGCTTTTTTACAGACCCCCTAATAGTTGCAGAGAAGTGGAGGAGCGGATTGGGAGGCAGATACTGGAAAGGTGCAGAAGTCACAGGGTTGTAGTCATGGGTGACTTCAACTTTCCAAATATTGATTGGAAACATTTTAGTTGTAATAGTTTAGATGGAGCAGATTTTGTCCAGTGCGTTCAGGAAGGATTCCTGACACAGTATGTAGATAGACCAACACGAGAAGAGGCCACTTTTGATTTGGTGCTTGGCAACGAACCGGGCCAAGTGTCAGACCTGTTGGTAGGAGAGCATTTTGGCAGTAGCGATCATAACTCTGTTTCTTTCACGATAGTCATGGATAAGGATAGGTACATACGGCAGGTTAAAGTTTACAATTGGGGGAAGGATAATTACAATTCAGTTAGGCAAGAACTGGGTAACATAAATTGGGGACAGATGCTATCAGGGAAGAGCACCACAGAAATGTGGAGATTGTTTAAGGAATGCATACTGCATGTGCTTGATATGTTTGTCCCTAGCAGGCAGAGAACATGTGGTCAAGTGAGGGAGCCATGGTTCTCGAGAGAGGTCAAACGACTGGTTAAGAGGAAGAAGGAGGCTTATGTAAGGTTTAGGAAAAGAGGAACGGAAAAGGCTCTAGAGGGATACAAGTTAGCCAGGAAGGAGCTGAAGAAAGGGCTTAGGAGAGCTATAAGGGGGCATGAGAAAACCTTGGCGGATAGGATCAAGGAAAACTCCAAGGCTTTTTACACGTATGTGCAGAACAAGAGAATGACCAGAGAAAGGATAGGGCTGATCAAGGATTCTAAAGGGAATTTGTGCACAGAGCCTAAAGAGATAGGAGAGGTTCTTAATGAATACTTATCTTCAGTATTCACAACTGAGAGGGACCTAGTTGGAGAGGAGGACGTTGTGAAACAGGCAGGTAGGCTAAAGGAGGTTGATGTTAGTAAAGAAGATGTGCTAGGAATTCTGAGGAAGTTGAAGATAGATAAGTCCCCCAGGCCTGATGGGATTTATCCAAGGATTCTATGGGAAGCGAGGGACGAGATCGCAGGGCCTTTGGCGATGATCTTTTCGTCCTCACTGTCCATGGGTATAGTGCTGGAAGATTGGAAAGAGGCAAACGTCATTCCCTTGTTCAAAAAAGGGAACAGGGATAACCCCGGAAATTACAGGCCAGTTAGTCTTACGTCAGTGGTGGGCAAATTATTGGAAAGGGCTCTGAGAGACAGGATTTATGATCGCTTGGAAAGGCACAGTTTGATTCGTAATAGTCAGCATGGATTTGTGAGGGGTAGATCATGCCTCACAAACCTTATTGAATTCTTTGAAGAGGTGACCAAACATGTGGATGAAGGTAGAGCAGTGGATGTGGTATACATGGATTTAAGTAAGGCGTTTGATAAGGTTTCCCATGGTAGGCTCATGCAGAAGGTAAGGAGGCATGGGATAGGGTGAAATGTGGCAGATTGGATTCAGAATTGGCTGACCCTTAGAAGACAAAGGGTGGTAGTGGACAGAAAATATTCAACATGGTGCTCAGTTACGAGTGGTGTACCACAAGGATCTGTTCTGGGTCCTCTTCTATTTGTGATTTCTTGTAAATGATTTGGATGAAGGAGTGGAAGGGTGGGTTAGCAAGTTCGCGGATGATACGAAGGTGGGTCACGTTGTGGACAGTGCGGAGGGCTGTTCTAGGTTACAAAGGGACATTGATAGGATGCAGAGAAGTGGCAGATGGAGTTTAACCCTGAAAAGTGTGAAGTGATTCATTTTGGAAGGACAAACTTGAAAGCAGAA
The DNA here is from genome assembly GCF_021869965.1 of Rhincodon typus. Taxonomy (NCBI): domain Eukaryota; kingdom Metazoa; phylum Chordata; class Chondrichthyes; order Orectolobiformes; family Rhincodontidae; genus Rhincodon; species Rhincodon typus. Next base: position 30,108,971 of record NC_063363.1, on the reverse strand, counting down.
TATAGGGTTAACAGAAAGATTCTTGGCAGTGTGGAGGAGCAGACAGATCTGGGGGTTCATGTTCACAGTTCCCTGAGAGCTGCCACCCAGGTGGATAGAGTTGTTAAGAAGGCGTATGGTGTGTTAGCTTTCATTAATAGAGGGATTGAGTTCACGAGCCGTGAAGTTATGCTCCAGCTGTACAAAAGCCTGGTTCGGCCACATCTGGAGTATTGTGTCCAGTTCTGGTCACCTCATTACAGGAAAGATGTGCAAGTGTTCGAAAAGGTGCAGAGGAGATTTACCAGGATGTTGCCTGGAATGGAGTGAAGGTCTTACGAGGAAAGGTTGAGAGAGCTAGGGCTTTTCTCTTTAGAATGATGAAGGATGAGAGGTGACTTGATAGAGGTGTACAAAATGATCAGAGGTATAGATAGAGTAGACAGCCAGAGACTTTTTCCTAGGGTGGAGGTAGCTTTTATGAGGGGACATAGTTTTAAAGTGAAAGGAGGTAGATATCGGGGAGACGTCAGAGGTAGGTTCTTTACTCAGAGAGTGGTAGGGGCGTGGAATGCATTGCCGGAGAGGGTAGTGGAGTCGGCCTCATTAGGGGCATTTAAGCGGCTATTAGATAGGCATATGGATGATAGTATAAGGTAGAGGTGGAGGTTAGATAGACCTTAGGTTTAGGGTAAAAGTTCGGCACAACATCGTGGGCCAAAGGGCCTGTACTGTGCTGTACTGTTCTATGTTCTGTGTTCTATATCTACCTCCACTTAGTTTAAAACTATGTCCCCTCATAATAGCTACCTCCACCTGTTTCTTTATTAACAACCTCACTCCCTGTTGTGTCTGTTGGAAGGCTGAATACCTCATCCTCTGAATTATAAATCCGGTTCCCCACCCCCTGCCAATCTAGTTTAAACCATCCCGTACAGCTCTAGCAAACCTCCCTCCCAGGATATTTGTGCCGTTCTGTTTCAGGTGCAACCCATCCTTCCTGTGCAGGTCCCACCTTCCCCAGAATGTGCTCCAATTATCCACATAATGGAAGCCCTCCCTCCTACACCAGCCCTGTAGCCACGTGTTTAACTGTACTCTCTCCCTATTTCTTACCTCGTTATCACGTGGCACAGGTAGTAATCCAGAGATAACTACCCTGTTTGTCCTGGACTTCAGCTTCCAACCTAACTCCCTGTACTCGTTTTTCACATTCTCTGTCCTTTTTCTACCTATGTCATTGGTACCGATGTGTACCATGACTGCTAGTTGCTCACCCTCCCCCTTAAGGATCTTGAAGACACGATCCAAGACACCATGGACCCTGGCACCCGGGAGGCAACATACCATCCGTTTTTCTCGTTGGCATCTACAGAACCGCCTGTCTGTGCCTCTAACTATTGAATCCCCCACTACAACTGCTCTCCTATTCTCCCCGCTTCCCTTCTGAGCCACAGAGTCAGACCCTGTACCAGAGTCCCACTCCCTGTGGCTTACCCCTGGTAGGTCGTCCCCCCCAACAGAATCCAAAACAGTATACTTATTGTTGAGGGGAAGGACCACAGGGGATCCCTGCACTGACTGTTTCCTTCCCTTCTCTTTCCTTACGGTCATCCAACTGCCTTCGTTCTTAGGGGTAACTATGGCCCTGTAGCTCGGTCCTATCACCACCTCAGCCTCCCGAATGATCCTGTGTTCATCCAGCTCCAGCTCCAGTTCCCTAACGTGGTTTTTAAGGAGCTGGAGCTGGGTGCATTTCCCACAGGGGTAGCCAGCAGGGTCACTGCTGTTGACTCTAACCTCCCACATCCTGCAGGAGGAACATTGCACTGCCCTGACTCCCATCCCCTCTAAATTTAAACTTCCCCGAAAGATTTGTAAAAATTAGAGAAACCCTTGCGCGCTCTCCCGACTCCCGCTGCTGAACAAATGGAGGATTCGAACCCGGGTCAACCCAGTGTTGTGACTCTGCCTAGCTGTTAGCCTGTTACAGTTTTGCACAGAAATCGGTTTGTTTGCTGTAATGTCTGCTTTATAATTTACAATGTGTTTTACTGTTTGAAATAAACAATCCCTGATGAGCACATGAACAAGAGAGCAGCCGTAGGTTCTTTGGCTCCCTGAGTTTGCTCCGCCATTGAATAAAATCATGGCTAATCTGATTGTAACATTAAATCCACTTTCTTGCTTTCCCAGAATGTGGTCAGTTGACCCATGACCTCCAAGTTTTTCACAGAAATATTGACATTTTTTCATGAGCATGGATAAGATTGTAACATGGATGAGGGGGAGGCGATGGCCTAGTGGTACTATCATTGGACTGTTAATCCAGAGACCCAGATAATGTTCTGGGGATCCAGGTTTGAATCCTGCCATGGCAGATGGGGGAATTTGAATTCAACAAATATCTGGAATTCAGAATCTAATGATGACCATGAATCCATTGCCAATTGTTGGAAAAACTAAAACTAATGTCCTTTAGGGAAGGAAACTGCCGTCGTTACCTGGTCTGGCCTACATGTGACTCCAGACCCACAGCAATGTGGTTGACTCTTAACTGTCCTCTGGGCAGTTAGGGATGGGCAATAAATGCTGCCTAGCCAGCGACGCCCTTATCCTGTAATGAATAAAGAAAAAAAACCTCAGAATATGGAAGCCAAATTTAAACCTTACCCATCCCTTCAATTTGCATATTACAGGGCTGGGCACACAGTATACATACAGCTAGGCCTTGGACAATCAACTTACTGTAAAAACCAGACATGCCTGGAACTGCCTGGCTATGTGCTAACAGCCATGTTGTCTCAGAATGAATTGAGAACAAAAACAGAACTGAGGGAGGGTCAACAGTCCTGAAACGTTAACTCTGACTTTTTTTTTCTTCACAGATACTGCCAGACCTGCTGAGCTTTTCCAGCAACTTCTGTTTTTGTTCCTGATTTACAGCATTCACAATTCTTTTGGTTTTTGTTTCAGAATGCTTCTTTAGGAGAATGTTATGCAGACATGGTGACACCCAGTTCAGTCGCAGCCCAGAAGCCTAGCGTAACAAGAACAGCACTTGACAGCTCAAGGTTCAAAATCATGTTATGTGACCTCCAAATATGGGAACTAGTCACCTGATTGG
>NC_063363.1:30090362-30105365 GCF_021869965.1 Rhincodon typus | reverse complement strand
AAAACTTCCTGCTCCTATGATGCTGCTTGGCCTGCTGTGTTCATCCAGCTCTACACCTTGTTATCTCAGATTCTCCAGCATCTGCAGTTCCTACTATCTCTGATACATTTCTGAAAATTACACTTGTTGAGAGCAAATCCACTTGAATGAGTTTTTAAATGTTGTGGACATTGAAAACTGTTATAATTTCTTATGATCAAGCCAAAACACAAAAAAACCCACGATTTATTGGTGTTTTCGATGAGTTTATGCTGCCTATGCATCATGAAGCAGCCACTCCTAATCAAACTTGGGAAATCTTCTTAGCAAGGTGAGAAACAAGATTTTAAATAAAACAGGTGACTTACAAGGGAAAGGCTGTAAAGGTCCTTTAACACACATCCCCTCCACCCTCCCAACTCACATCAGACAGTCAAAAACTAGTCCTGGTGCTCCCTCCGGCCCTGAAAAATGTGATGTACTATCTAAAAATAGTGTAAATTGATCATTGGTATTGTGGACCTCAGTGGGTTGAGAATGCTCCATTGCTGCTGAAATAACTCCACAGAGACTGGTATTCCATCATCAAGTTACCCTTTATTTACACGTGCACTATACATGGACTCTGACCAACCAGCTCAGAGCCAGTCCCTAGAGTGAGGAGAATCCCTGATACTCCTGTTATATCTGTCAGCCAGGACTCCTTGATCGGTCCCAGGTTAACAGACCCAATCAGGCAACTCATACTCATTGAGATCCACCCGGCCAATCTCATTCCATTCACTACAGCTGTGTACTAAGAGCAATATATTGTTGGTCGGTCTCAGAGAATCAAGGCGTATGGGACTGAACAGTAAAATGGAGCTGAGATGAAAGGTCAGCAATGTTTGAACTGAATGGCATAGTCAGAATGAGGGGCCTGATGACCTGTTCCTGGTTCTGTTTGTTATACTCTTGTCACATCCTCCGGCAGCTCTTGCTTGAAGAAGTTTTGTGCATGTATTGCTGTTCTCCTCAGATCACTACCATTTGGAAAGAGGACTAACTCTTAACGTCTACAGTTAACATTGAATCGATTTCTGGCCTGGCATATCTCGAGATTGTGAACTTTCCTACTGTATGCAATGGAAACATTTTATCGAAATAAACACATTCCCCTTTCACCATCTGTTAATCAAATCACTACCAAGTGTTTCTCTAAACTATAGAAGCCTGACTCTTTCAGCTGGGGGCTTCTCCTGGGGATTAATCCGATGATCCTCCTCTGAACCTTTTTCCACAGTCTCAATATCATCCACAGTCGACAACAGAGATTCCTAAAGTTAGGATCAGGACTTCAAGTGAGGCCAATGGTTGAAATTCCACAGCGATGGCTGCCTTGTAGATCTGCTAATGTACTTCCACAGCTTATCTTTCCCTCATCCCTTGGTCTCAGATCTTCCAGCCCCTCACACCACACCCACAATTCTCACTAAGGGGTCATGAGGATTTCCAAGCCTTAAAAAAATGGGTCACACTGGAAAAACATTTGGGAGGCACTGGTCTCCGATATATGAAGTATTCCACAAATATCAAATATCCATAACTATCATGCTAGCCTGTGTCTTACTTGTGTTGATCTTCCAATGTTGTATTAAATTGTATTGTACCAATATTGTACCTTCCAATATTGTACCAAAATCTGTCTCGCTAACCCATCCTCAAATATGATACTGCAAATCTATCAATGTGCAGGTTCAGACTTACTGGTGTTTAATTATCTCTGAGAACATTAAATTTAGTTTCTTGAAACTGAAAGTGCTACAAAAATAATATTAAGTAACATTGAAATATCCCTTGTGTTTTGAACATGCCTCAGCTGTGCCCATATATGGTAATAGTCCTGACTGACTGTCTGTATATGACCGCATCAGACTTTAACAAGCTGGGCTGTAGCAAACAATACAAAAGAAATTACACCCACACTCACAAGTAGGCATGGGCCTGTTAATCCACTAAGACTCCATCATTTGTGATGACTGGTGACTCATACCTCTTAATTATCATGCAATCCCCTCTCCTGCCTCCCAATTCTCCCTCTCGTCCACTCCCCTCACCAACTGCAGCAGCTATTTACTCCCTTGGGAGAGACAATTTGACAGAGACTAGTCAGGGACAGTAACGGGGAGCAGCATTATAGAAATTTCCTGTCCGATGATCCCATCCCTTGCCCTCACCAGCCCAGGGAGATCTCCCACAGCTGGGGCTGCATTTTCACGTTGGAGTCAAGAAAGAGGAGGCGGGAGTGTTACTGGGTCTTCAACCCACCCCCGAGGATTGTAGCATCGGGGCTGTTGGGGGGGCAGAGAGGGGTGACTGTCACAGGGTAGAATCTTGATTGGGACACCCTTTTGGTCAGAAAGGATCATCCCCCATCCATTCAGGGTCAGCAGTTGGGCTTGAAAGGGATCAACACGAGACCACCCAGCCTGAGAGAAGCAGCCAGCTGTGATATAGGGTATGTAGCTGGCAGGATGCAAGAAGTCATGGGGTGAACAAGGAATTCCTCAATATAGTGGCCTTTGGCTGCACCCTCTTGTGGTCAGGCTGGGAGGACTTGTGGACTTACCTGAAGCAATAGCACATAGGCATGCTGGCAGAAGTCCACCTCCAGGCAATTAAACTCCCCCATCTCCCCTTCTCCTTCGCAATGTGCCAGAAAACCAGCAAGCGATGGAAAATCCTGTAGAGGCCAGCACCTTGACAAAGCCAAGGCCACCTCAGTCAGAATGGTCGCTATTGGATACGGGGTCAGGAAACCACCATGCCAGCACGTGCCAGTCTTTTGGGTCCTACCCACTTCCATTCCCAGCCTTGGAGGGTCCCAAAATTCCTGTCCTGTTTACTATCCGTCAGGCTTCATTCTACATGCAATAACATCTGACTGTGTTACCATGGCAACCTGTCAGGAATGACAAAGTTATCCATGATAAAAGTTGCTTGGTAATAATTTTCCTCTATTCTCCTAGGAGATGCACATTGAAGAGGATTTGAGTGCAAGGTACCTTGACATTGTTATTATTAGTCAAAATTATTTTGAGAACAATGTAAAGACATGGATTGGTTTTTTTTATGAAGCACTAGTGCCTTGAATTAAATTAACAATGTCCAAAACATTGAACCAATCCCAGCAAGATTAAAAGACTTGCAATTATACAGCCCCTTTCATGATCCCTGGAAATAGGGAATGCAAATGAAATGCAGGCCTTTATTTCTAAGGGGATAGAGGATAAAAGTAGGGAAGTCTTTTGAAAACACTACAAGGCACTTGTTATAGAACAACTAGAACACCGGAAAGTTTTAACCCCTTCTGGAGGAAGGATATACTGGCATTGGAGGCAGTCCAGAGAAGGTTCGTCGGGATGATCCCAAGTTTGGAGGAACTGATTTTGAGTAGGTTGGGCCTATAGTCATTGGAGTTTAGAAAAATAACAGGCAACCTTATTGAAACATGCAAGATTCTTAAGGAGACTTGACAGAGGAGATGTGGAAAAGTTGTTTCCCAGGGTGAGAAAGTCTATGACCAGAGGGTGTAATCTCAGAATAAGGGGTCGCCCATTTAAGACAGAGCTAAGAAGGAATTTCTTCTTTCAGAGGGTAGTGAATTTGTGAAATTCATCACCTCAGAGGGCTGTTGAAGCTGAGTTGTTTAGTATATGCAAGGCTGAGAGAGATGTTTAATCGGAAAAGCACAAAGAACTGCGGATGCTGTAAAACACAAAATACTGGAAAAACTGAGCAGGTCTGGTAGTATCTGTGGAGAGAGAAACAAAGGTAATGACACCTCTTCAGAACAGTTGTTTAGTCAGTAAGGCAATCAAGGGTTATGTGGAAAAGACAGGAAACTGGAGCCGAGGATTATCAGTTCAGCCATGATTTCAATGAATGGTAGAGAAGACTCGATGGGCTGAATGGCCTATTTATGCTCCAACATCTTATGGCCTGATTATCTTTTAAATCCTAAAGCATTTTACGAGGAAACATGTTTTGAATTTTAGTTGCTGCTATCATGTAAGAAATTCAGCAGTGCTTACAGTCAGCAATCTAACACGTAGAAAACTGAAATAAATGACTTGAAGGAGATGGGAAGAAAGAAAATCTTGTTCAAAAAAACTGCTTCTCATTAAACCCAAATAAACAGAAAATCTCTATGGGATTTTCTTCTGGAATTGAATGTAAACCTGACAAAATGTAAATTCATCCTTTCTTGCTTTGAGATTTATCAAATTTGTCTCCTCAGCTAACAAACTTTTATCTTTGGAAGAGGGTGTGAAGAGATTGCCAAGTTCAGTTACTTGGTATGTCAGGATATAATTACATATATAGAGAGTAGGCCTCAGCCTGTTTCCTGGTTTGCAACCTGCTTTTACTACAGTTTGATTTCATCTATTTTACAGGACTTCTGTGCAAGAACAAGGTTACATGGGAAATCCTCAGGCAACTTATAATTCTACTCAGTAAGTAAACGTCTTTTAATTTGTCATGGTAGCCAAGTAGAGTGTACCTACACCAGAGCTGCCAATTCTGATTGGATCTATTACTAGATATTTCATCAACACGACCAACGATGACCTAGTCCGACAACCCACCCATGCCTCCACCATTGTTTCTATAGCCTCCCCCACCAACATTGAACTTTCCAATGCATCAACGTCCCAAATTGATTGTAAATTGAGCAACCAGTTAACCGACAGAATGATACTAACATAGAAACATAAAAAGTAGGAGCAGGAATTGATCATTTGGTCCTTCAAAGCCTACTCTGCAATTCAGTATGATCATGGATGATCATCCAACTCATCCCTTGTTCCTGCTTTGATCCCTTTAGCCCCAAGAACTATATCTAACTCTTTTTTGAGTATATTCAATGTTTTGGCCTCAACCACTTTCTGTGACAGTGGATTCCACAGGCTCACCACTCTCTGGGTGAAGAAATTTATCCTCATCTTCATCTCAGAACTATTAAACTTCTAATTCTGTCTTCAGTATGTTTATGATCAATAAGAAAATGAGAAATATCGCATTTTAAATGGAGGGATCATTGATGTGTAGATCCGTTCATTCTCATTGGGAGAAACATGGGTAAATAATCGACAGCTAGTGTATATTTCCCACACTTCTTGTCTGAGGCACGTACTTGAGTTCTTTGTTGAAGTAACATCATGGTGAAGACAGAACAGTAAATGTACAGGTGGACCTCAAAGGTATTTGTGAAAATGCCACAGCAATACACTTAATGAGAATATTGAAGCACTTAGTGCTAAAAAAACGTTAACTTGGTTTCATAATTGGTGAACAGAAATGAGGCAGAGAATAGTGAATGATAAAGGAAAATTTTTCTGACTGGAGAGAAGTAGGCAGCAGGACCCCCAGGGATCAATATTAAGACTGCTGCTTTTCTTGTTTCATCCAAATGGCCCCTCAGGATTTGTGATCGAGAAGACAACTTCGAAATTTGCAAAAAGCAGATAGTGAGACAGTGGTCAGAAATGCCCCTAGGGTAGGGCAATCATCTAACACCACCCCCTCCCACCCCCAACCCCTCCTGGGACTGTAGATACCAACAGTTAAAATACATTGGGGTAAGGATTGGGCGGAGGGGGAAGGGGGAAAAAATCTGCCAAGAAAGGCCCTGGAAAGGTCCCTCATGGGGGACAGCCAATTGGTGAGACGTTGCCCATTGTACATATGTCTCAGAAATGCTGAGGTAGAGAAGCCAGAAACAGGAAGTGGAGCAGGAGGATCCAAACAGTAATTTGTTCTGGGATGGGGTGGAGGCACACTGTGTGATTTACCCTTGGGGACAGAGTCAGGTAGGTAATGGTGTGGTGGGGGCACACTGGGGAGGCACACTAATTTGCCCTGGGGAGCGGGTGGCTCGACACAGTGTGATTTGCCCCAGACCCCACATCCAACGATGGACATCCCTGACAGTATTAGGATTTAGACAGTCTAATGGAATGATCAAATGCATACATATGGAGAAGCAGTCTAAAATCACAGGCATCATTTTAACTGGAGTGTGAGAGTGTAGGAGTGCACTTGGTTGATAAACCTTGGTTGATAAGGGAGTTAAGAAATCAATTGAGATACTTGGCTTACTAAATTAGGGCATTGGTGATAAAAACAAGGAAGTCATTGTAAACCTTTACAGATCTCTGCTGAGGCATCAGATTGAATATTGTGCATAATTCCAGGTTCAACATTTCAAGAAGCAACATCAAAATCATGGAGAACATATAAAGGAGGTTGAACTGGGATTATGCCAGAATTGAGGGAGTCTAGTTTGGTAGAAAGACTAGAGAAGCTGGACTTGTCCTTAAAGCTGAGAAGACTAATAGTGTTAATGGATGAATTTAAAATGATTTACAAAGTAGGCAGTGACTGTGTCCACTGGCATGTGAGCATAACCAAAGGTCATAGATTCAAAATGTTTGGCGAAAGGAACAGAGGAAATGTTGGAAGAAAATTTTTGCACAGAGGATTATTGAGACATTAACTACATGAAATGTAATCATGTTATGTTTTAGGCACATTTTGTTGCTCTTTCCTAACTGAATCTCTTAATTAACTGTAGGGAACTGATGATGCATAATCATGGCATCCAAGGAAATTTGGAAACATTTATCAACTGTCTCCATGTTGCACTTCAGTAAGTACAATAATCTAATAGGGATTAAGATTTGCTCTGGTTACTTTACAATTACTATTAATTAATTAATTGTTTGAAAAATTATACGTAAGATGTGGGTGTCGCTGTCTAGCCAGCAGTTATTACCCATCCTTAATTGCCCTTGAGAAGGTGCTGGTGAGATGCTTTCTGGTACCACTACTATCCATTTGATCACTTACTTTGAGTTTTTCACTCTTAAAGCCTTAGCACCTCACTCGTTCTGATCTTGTGTCTTATAATGTGAAGACAGACACACAATATTTGTCAAATATTCTGCCATTTACTTATTCTGCATTATAGTTTCTCAACCTCTAATGTTCCCAAGTCTATGTTCACTTTTCTCTTCCTTTTTATATATTTCTAGAAATACTTACAAACCGTTTTCAATTACTGGACAACTTACTCTCATTCTATTCTTCCTGTTTTATCAATGATTTGGTCATCATCTGTCAGGATCTCAAGCTGTCCAAATCCGTGGGCATACTAATCTTCTTGGCTTCATTATAAATATCCTTTTTTAAGCTGCTATCATCCTTAACTCCTTTAGTTACCCACTGATTAATTACTATGCATGGAATTATTTACTTCTCAATGGAATGTAAATTCATTGAAAGTTATGAAATATTTATTTAAATGCTTTTCATTGCGCAAATACCATACCACTTAATGTATTTCTCTTGGCCACTCACATCTAGCAATTGTCTTTATTTAATTCCAATACTTTTGTATGCACTTTTGACTTTATGTATATCACTCTCAAACTCCACATGGAACTTTGTAAGGTTATGATCACTATTTCTCACTATTTCTCACTATTTCACTGCTATGAGATTCTTAATTAACTGTCTTTTATAATCTAAATTAGAATAGGGTCAAACAGATTAGTAAATTGAATGTGTGTCTCAAGGAGTAGTATTGGAAACAAAGATTTTACTTCTTGAGGCACAGGCACCAGTACCGGGGACTGGTATTCCATTAGGATATGCTCAAAATGCTTCTCCAGCCACAAGATGAAGTTTTAACTGTGGCCCTAGATAGACACATCAGCCTTTGGAACTAGCAAGCACAACTGCAGACAACAGAAATTGCTGGAGAAATGTCTAGCAGCATCTGTGGAGTGAAAGCAGAGTTAACGTTTCGGGTTCCATGACCCTTCTTCAGAAAACAGTACAGACAACAATGTCTCCTATCCTTACCTTTTCTCCACCCAACTAGAGCAGCCATCTATACATTGGGGTAATGGTCAGTTCCTTCATCAGCCTTTCAAATGTTCCCATCATCCACACAAAAGAAGCAAAAAGCTCATTCTCATTGCCGCGTGGTGAAAGTTCCTCCAGTATCTGTGATCCCCTCACATCCTGACCTACAGCCACAACCTCCTGTCCATCACCACCAAACAAGGGCATCATCTAATGGGTATGTGGGCATGACTGCTTCCTGGTTTAGAGTGTTGAGGTAACTCTCACCTTCCCAATGTCTCATCTTGTGTGCACCTCAGAGTACAGCTCAATAACTCCAAGTTAAAATTTATCATAAGAACATAAGAACCAGGAGCAGGAGTAGGCCTTCTGGCCCATCAAGCCTGCTCTGCCATTCAATAAGATCATGGCTGATCTTTTCATGGACTCAGCTCCACATTAACACCCGCTCACCCGCTCACCATATCCCTTAATTCTTTTACTGTTAAAACATCTATCTATCTTTATCAACAGATGTTTCGTTCAGATGTCCAGCACAGTATTGTTCTCTGCAAATTCCAATGTTCTGCAGCTCAGCACAGTTCCTGCCCTGCCATCCTTATTTTAATCAACCTGAACAGACACGCTACGCCACACATCTGGGGCAAGCAGGACTTGAATGAGATTAATGAGATCACTAATTAATCCTGTCTTGAAGTACAAAAATGGCATAGGGTCAAACAGATTACGGAGTTGAATGCGTGTCTCAAAGAGTAATATGGGAGACAGAGGTTTTAATTCATGTGGCATAGGCACTAGTACTGGGGACTGGTATTCCATTGGAATGTGCTGAGACCAATGTCCTGACAAATTCTATAACTAAGGCTATAGAGCAGACTTTCATTTTTAAAATCCGGACCCATACTCCCCCAGCATGACCTCATTCTTCATCCATATGTGGGTTCCTAAGTGGACCACAAAAACTGAATCGCTCACTCTTACTCCAAACACTTCCCCAGCTATGAGATGGTGATTTTAACCATGGCCAAAGTAGAAACACTATCATTGTGCCACAAATGACTGAAAGCTTTGGTCATATCCAAACTCCAGTACACAGTTTCAGTACACAGATGCTGTCATCCACTAGCCATAAGATCAAGCACAAAAACCAAATTCCGTTAATTTGTAACCGTCATTTAAGAAACATTTAGATACGTGGATGGGATGGTAATGGAGGGGTATGGACCAAACGCAGGCAGGTGAGTCCAGTTTAATTGTGAAAACTGGGCAGCATGGGCAGGTTGGGCCAAAGGGCATGTTTCCATGCTGTAGACCTCTATGACCCTGTAACAAACAGGAGCAACATGTCATGCCCTTTGGAGATGTTTCTGCCTGTTTTGAATCAGGGACCCTTTACAAGTTAAGTGAACATGATAACCACTATACTACAGAAACACAGCACTGGCCATCTTATTTTATTTTCTATTTACCCATTCAATCAACATTTATAATTTATTAAAATATACGAGTATTTAATAAATACTTTAAACATTTTAAAATGAAATCATTAATTCTAGACAGTTTCCTAGGTTATGCAGCCAGCATGCAAAGCACCAAATTGTTAGCCAGTTTCACAAATTAACCCACCTGTGTAGTTTCCACAAGTTAAACAATTTCTGGGCAGCACATTTTGCTATGAAATCACAGTTTGTAAGAAGCAATTAATTAAATTAGCTTAAGTTTTAGTCTTTTAGCTGACGCAATCATCTTGTTTTATGATACAGGCAGATTAAATTAAAATTCAATCACAGAAAAATCACCACAACAGGCAAAAAGCAAACCTTCTTTCTCCTTCTGCAGTTAATTATTAATTGCATTAACTTCTCCACTTTTGCCCAATGCTGTTTGTAATTAACTTTCTTTAAACATGCTCTGCTTTTCACTCACCCACCAGAACCCTGATATAACAAATTGGCTGATATCAACCATGATCAAAATCATTAGCATTTCAGTCAATAATAGTTTCGGGGGCTAATTCATTAGTCCTGTACATAATCCCCTGTTACCCTCAGAGACAATAGTTTTTGTTGTGACAACAGTTCACTGTTCAGCTAAAAGCTCACTCTTGCCAAACAGAGCTAAGTAAGAGCTGTGCTGGATAATCAGAAGGAGTACATATAGGATGTGGTTAGAAGATGATGTAATGCTGTGTAAAATAAAGAACAGTTACAACTGTGATCTCAAAGCAAAATGTGCCGTTCGGAAAGTTGTTTAACTTGTGGAAGTTACACAGTGGGGTTAATTTATAAAACTGGCTACTGATATAGTGCCTTGCATGCTGGCTATGTAATCTAGGAAATTCTCCAGCATTAGTTTCTGATTTCATGTTAAAATGTGTCAGTGGAAATATTTGCTCAATGGTAATACTGAACTCAGAACACTACGCCATTATGTAAATAGAAACATAGAACCTAGGAGCAGGAGTAGGCCATTCGGTCCTTCGAGCCTGCACAACCATTCAATAGGGTCGTGGCTGATCATAGAATCCCTACAGTGTGGAAACAGGCCCTTTGGCCCAACAAGTCCACAACGACACTTGGAAAGAATGTTGTTAAACTAGAAAGGGGGCAGAAAAATATTACAAGGATGTTATTGAGACTGGAGGGTTTGATTTATAAGAAGAAGCTGGGACCTTTTTCCCTGGAGTGTAGGAGATTGAGGGGTGACATTATAGAGATTTACAAAATCATGAGAGGCACAGATAGGGTGAATAGCCAAGGTCTTTTCCCCAAGGTAGTGGTGTCCAAAACTAGAAGCAACTTGACATTTATGCTATGGTTCCATAAATGCCAACTACTCCTAGATGAACAAATGTTGCTTTTACAGTTATACAATTGTAGGATAATTTGTGTTGACATTGTCTAAGAAATAATGTCACTATGCTAATAAGAAGGTTTAAGGTCAGAGGGGAAAGATTAAACAGTGACCTGATGGGCAACATTTTCACACAGAGTGTGGTGCGTATATGCAACGAGCTGCCAGAGGAAGTGGTAGAGGCAAGTACAATAACAACATTTAAAAGACATTTGGACTGGTACATAGATAGGAAAGGTTTAGAGGGATATGGGCCAAACACAGGCAAGAGAGACAAATTTAGTTTAGGAAACCTGGTCAGCATGAACAAGTTGGACCAAAGGGTCTGTTTCCATGCTGTATGACTCCATGACTCTATGACTTAATATTGATAAAATACTGAACTGTCCAAACAAAAATACTTAAGGTTTAAGGAAGCCCCTTCTTCACGAGAATGCTTTTGAATGTTTACACTGAAATATCTACTCCAAATGCAGACCACTGATCAAAACATGGCCTAAAGCCACCTGCACATGCACAGCTTCAAGTGCCTGGGCAAACAGCTTCCATGATATTGATGTTAGTATTTAAACATCAGATCCTGAGTACAGGTGATAAAAGACACATTTTGTTGAAGATTTTCATATTGCATTCATCAGACCAATTTGAAAGAACACCAATTCAAGGGGAAAGCCAACATTTATACTACAGGGGAGGAGAGTGCAGATTGTTTGTGAAGTGGAATCTAATTGTTAGAGTCTTTGCCATGGAGGATGTACCCATTAACGATGATTGACAGTTAACTGCCAGGCTTTGCTTAAGTTTTCAATCAGACCAGTTGACTGATTGGATAGGGCATTTCCCTGAAAAATGAGCCAGCAAATGACTGTCAACTATCTTTTTCAATGCATGTATATTTCTTCTCCCTGTCTCTAAATAATAGGTAACCCTTGTTTTAATCTACGCAATTTCCAATACACAGTGGTGTGCCACACTGTGAGCTCAACTGACAATCATAAATAGGTTGTCAGTGCAATTATTCACTCATTGAGAATTATCCATCAAATACTTTCCAGTCTTTCAGCATTACCCCGTAATATTTATGCTATGGTTCCATAAATGCCAACTACTCCTAAATGAACATTGCTTTTACAATTATACAATTGTAGCATAATTTGTGTTGACATTGTCTAAGAAATAACGTCATGACACTAATAAGAAGATAATTCATCTATAAATGTCATTACTTCCTACCCATTGTCTTTCCCCATACCTATACTTCAGAAAAACAGAATAGATTCTCAGTAAATTAGATCCCACTTTCAGCACCCATTCCTTTTGCATTGATGCACTATGTTTCTAAAGTAATAGTAGCCATTTATGACTTGTCTAAATACTTTAAGTATCATCAATGATTTTAGCTCTTCATTTACATTACCATTTAACAGTCAGAATCTTTTTTCCCAGAGTTGAAATGTCTAATAATAGGGGGGATGCATTTAAGGTGAGAGGGGCAAAGTTCAAAGGAGATTTGAGGGGCAGATTTTTACACAAAAAGTGTTAAGTGTCTGGAATATGGAGGTGGCAATGCAGGCAGATACAATAGGGGCATTTAAGGGACATTTAGATAAGCAAATGAAAATGAAAAGAGTGAAGGGATAGGGACCATGGCCAGCAGAAAGGATTTGTTTAATTTGGCATCATGTTCGGCACAACATTGTCAGCCAAAGTGCTGGCTCCTGTGCTGTACTGTTCTATGTTCTGAGACATGTCAATCTGGAACTAAGTCCAGACCTCTTATGGTGAATGTAGCTAGCCACTGAGTAATGAACTCCAGATCCTGAACTGTTATACTGGTGTGTACAGTGGATCTTGTGGTTTTGTGCATGCATAGATGGTGCCCTAACTAGCTTTAAAGAAAGTCTTAGAGTCATAGAGTCATAGAGTCATACAGCATGGAACCAGACCTTTTGGTCCAACTAGTCCACCCGACCATAATCCAGAACTAAACTAGTCCCACCTGCCTGCGCTTGGCCCATATCCCTCCAAACATTTCTTATTCACAGATTTATCCAAATGTTACAACTGTACCCACATCCGCCACTTCCTCTGGAAATTCATTCCACACACAAACCACTCTCTGTATAAAAAAGTTGCCCCCATGTCATTTTTAAATCTTTCTCCTCTCACCTAAAAAATATGCCCCTGGTCTTGAAATCCCCCACCCTAGAGAAAAGACACCTACCATTCACCTTATCCATATCTCTCATGATTTTATAAACCTCTATAAGGTCACCCCGCAAACTCCCACACTCCAGTGAAAAACGTCCCAGTCTATCCAGCCTTTCCTTATAAGTCAAACCATCCATTCCTGGCAATATTCTGGTAAATCTTTTCTGAACCCTCTTCAGCTTAACAATATCCTTCCTATAACAAGAGTGACCAGAACTGGACACAATGCTCCAGAAGAGGTCTCACCCACATCCTGCACAACCTCTTCCAATTGTCTATTATGTTAAAAGTTATATGTCTACTTCCTTGGGGTTTCAGGATGAAAGCTACATTAAAGTTACAATTCATTGTGAGAATTCTCATGGAATTCAATCTAATGAAATTCAATGAATTTTGGTGCAGGTAACACCAAAATGCAGTTAGGGAGGGAGTTCCAGGATTTCGACCCAGTGACACTGAAGAAACAATGATATATTTCCAAGCCAGGATGGTGTGTGGCTTGGAGGGGAACTTACAGGTGGTAGTGTTCCCATGTAATTGCTGCCCTTGTCCTTCTAAACGATAGTGGTCAAAGGTTTGGAAGGTGCTATCAAAGTCCCACTTCAGTACCTGAGGAATTGCAAATGTTCTGAACATTATGCAATCATCAGTGAACATCCCCACTTCTGACCTCATGATGGAGGGATCATCATTGATGAAGCAGCTGAAGACATTTAAGCCTAGGTTGCTACCCTGAGGATCCCCTGCAGAGGTGTCCTGGAGTCAAATAGCCTCCAAAAACCACAACCATCTTCCTTTGTGCCAAGCATTACTCCAAGCAGCAGTGGGAACAACCCCTCACAACCTGATTCCCATTGACTCCAGTTTTGTTAGGATTCCTTGATATCACATATGTTCAAATGCAGCCTTGATGCCAAGGGCAGTCACTCTTCCCTATTATGACATGGAGACAGATAGTCAAACTAAAGCAGCCTTTCTATCTCCATATTCGCAACACAGTAAAAATTAAACCACCCAAGACCCCCCAGATAATCACTCCAATGGTTCCTAACCAGTGATTTGAATAACTGATCCTTAACTTTGTGAATAATTATTTTCCAGACACCGGTATTGTATTTCAAACAAAAAACTTAACAATTTATTAAATACAAATTAGCATTAGAAGACAGAAAATTAAACAGCTCAGTTCGCTGATTAATGTTTATGCATTAAACCCAAAACATTTGTTTTCTGCCCCTATTCAAAGAAAAAAAAACACACACAAACACAGTTATGGGATAATTAAAAGAAAATTATGAAACTGCCAAATTACTTTCACAAAGTGTTGTCTCACAGGGATTAATGTGGACTTCTTGGCTACTTTTTCTGAAGCTGATCAGGGTCACCTTCCCAGCTCATCCAGGCCAAGACATAATCCATCAAACTCAGCTTTCCTCTCTTTGGGCTTTTGGAAGCTGGTGTGATGGATTAGGCAGGGAGTTTTCAAATCTTCATGCCGTCTCAGCAGCAGTCCAGATCCACCTCTCAAAAAACATCATTAAAAAAAAACCTTAATTCTGATCCTGCATTTATAGAATGATCAATTCTCCCCATTCAACAAATGCTATTCGCTTGAACATAGGGTTTCTTTCAGATTTGCCAGAACCAACTCCCAGGTACAGACCTCACTAATAGCCAACTTCTGCTATCTGTTCAAACACAATGCTTTTTCCAGGGTCATTGTATCTGTTACAACCTTTCAATCAAGACTCAGGCTGCAATTATCCTCCAGGCCTGGCCTCACAAACAGAAAAAGCTTGCCCGATCTGTTGTTTTCCTTTTACTTCAAGCTGTCCCAGAGTCCATCAGTCATTTCCAGCTCGCAATTCAAAATTATGAAAGAATAAATTAACAAAAGATCAGCAAGGTTCTAACATACCTCAACCGAGTTCAGCTCTTTTATCCATGTTTAAATGAAGACTATAAGGAAGCTAGGACAACAAGGTGCAGAGCTAGATGAACACAGCAGGCCAAGCAGCATCATAGGAGCAGAAAGGCTGACGTTTCGGG
>NC_063363.1:30076879-30089862 GCF_021869965.1 Rhincodon typus | reverse complement strand
CCCCTTCCCCTCCCCCATTTCTGATGAAAGGTCTAGGCCCGAAACGTCAGCCTTTCTGCTCCTATGATGCTTCAAGGAAGCTAGGAGCTTGGCAGATTCTAAACTGAGTGTCAGCAAGCAGGTTTTGATGAAGAGAGTGCTGCTTGGGTTGCATTCAGCACAGCTAGCCCATTTTCTCACTCTTAGCTCTTATTACCTCTTATACAACTTTTGCCTCCTGTCCTGCTATCCATTCTCTCCTTGTGTACCTGCCCCCTTTGCTATCTCTCTCTATTTGTAAGTTCCACTTCCACCTATCCGTTCACTGTCGCCTGTCAAACCCCCTCCCTTCAGCATAAATACCACATTTACCTGGCTGCAAACAGTTCTGATGAAAAGTCACTTGACTCGAAACATTAACAGATGCTGCAAGACCTGCTGAGTTTCTCCAGACATTTCTGTTTTGTTTCAAAAGTACTTCAGTAGCTGGAAGACATCCTGAGTTCTGAAAGGCACTATATAAATGCAAGTCTCTCTTTAGTAATTTATTACTGTGATCCTCAATGAAGCCCCTCCTTCTCAACACAGATGGTTGGCGTGGAGGTGGGATAACCTATTCACAGATGTCTCTGACTAGGTCAATCGGACTTCCTGCTAGGTGGCAGGCAATGATCATCAATAACTTTTCTCTATCCAATATATGACCCTTAGCTCAGCAAGTAACTGTGTTGTTCAGGATACAGAAAGATGCCTGATCTGAGCTCAGTTAACTTAATCATTACCGTTGGTGCTGCAGTCACATCAGTGTTCATAGAACTTGGAATTCAAAACAAAGCTCATGTTCCCTTCCTGAACATTGTCTAGAAAACAAATGCCACAGAGAAGTATATTTTGCCATCTTATCTGTGCCAATGCTAAACCAAAGCCATTGTGTCATTCTCATCCTGAAGCCCTGTATACTTCTGTCATTCTAATATTTATGCCTTAAAAGATGCAATGGTCATTGAATTGTACCAGGCCTTTGGCTCCAGCAATCTCTGTAACAAATTGTAACTCACCTCCCTCTCTCCTCATTCTCCTCCTAACAAGTGGCCTTTACAACAAAGTGAATGCTTATGCAGCATATAACCTTCCCTCTGGTCTGAAGAGGCTGACTGTTTACAGTGGGAGAAGATTTAAATAAAATGTTTCTACTTGGTTTTAAGTAGGGAAACCAATGATCAGGATAAGGAAGTGAGCAACGTCAATGGCCATCAGGGAGAGTTCTGCATGCTTGTGTTGATTCATTCCATGAGGTATCGTAATTTTCTCATACTTCTCACAATCAACTGACTCTAGTTACACTCTGACTATTGACTGACTTGTTTCTGGGAACAAAATGTAAGGCTTTGCTACCATTTGCTGTTGGCTTGACGTTTCGCAGGAAAACAAATTAAATCATTTTATACTCTCACGTTTCACTTCCTGAAAGTGGCATATGGTTGATATTGCCATTTGAACGAGTCAGAGAGTTAGTCTCAAGAGTTAATGTTGTCAATTCAGACAGTCTCTATTGTTCACTTTGATCTCCTATCAGATCAACTCCAGACCTTCTTGTCATTACTCTGCCGAGGCATTGCATTTTATTTTTTCTTCTTTATTCATTCACGGGATAAAGGCATCACTGACCAGGCAGCATTTATTGCCCATCCCTAAATGCCCAGAGGGCAGTTAAGAGTCAAGCACATTGCTGTGGGTCTGGAGCCACATGTAGGCCAGACCAAGTAAGGATGGCAGTTTCCTTCCCTAAAGGACATTAGTGAACCAGATGGGTTTTTCCAACAATCGACAATGGATTCATGGTCATCATTAGATTCTTAATTCCAGATATTGATTGAATTCAAACTCCATCATCTGCCCTGTCAGGATTCAAAACTGGGTTCCTAGAATGACCTGGGTCTCTGGATTAACAGTCCAATGATAATACCACTCGGCCATCGCCTCCCCTATTGCATTTTATCTTGGACTATCATTTGGTAATAGGCCAAAGTCAGAAGATGTGCAGGACTTTTGTCACTACAGCAGATTTAGAGACCAGCCAGGTTGAAAACCTAAAACTGGTGAATGTGCAGTGGGTGAATGTGGAATGATGAGACATTCACAGAACATTATGATAACAGTATCAAATGATTATGTGAAGAGAAAGGGAACAGACTATCATATCTGTGACCTTTTGTAAATGGTCTTCTTGGAAAACGCCTCAGTCTCAGAAGACTAATTGCATTTGAACCCCATACAATGCTATCTGGCAGTCCTTCCCATCTTCCCATCCATTTCAAACAAGCGATAATTTTGCCTGTGGCTGGAAGAACAGAGGCAAGAAAGATTGAAACAATTTAAAAAGGTCAGATGCAAACTGAGAGAGAAAGGTACTTCAATCCTTTTGCCCAATACAGATGCAGACTCCAGAATTACATGATTGAAGCAATTTGATGCTGAAATCAGAATATGATGTGACCAAATTAGTGGAAGTACAATTAACAATAAAGAGGCCTTGTGGTGCAGTTGGTAGCCTTTAAATTGGAAGCTCTGGTTCAAGTCCCAACCCAAAACTTGATGCAAGAAGGAAGGTGTTTTCATAACACAGGCAAATAGGATGAATATCAACCTGTAAATCCTTCAACACTTGCCAATGGTCAACAGTAAAACTGGGGGAGATTCCTGACGATGTGGTTAATGGAAAATTGAAAATGGGAGTCTATCCTGTCACTCACATAGCTCCAAACTAAGGCATGTATGTAAAAAGTACATAATGCCACAGCAACTCCAACTCACCACATGAATTATAACAAAACACCACCATGGTTAACATAATTAGAATAGAAAAAGACATTGATATACCTACAAAATGGATGTGTAAATAGCAAACTGATTCCAATTTAGTGCAGTTTTATAGAAAGAACAAGATGACCTTGCAACAATAAAATACTAAAAGGGATAGGAAAACAGTGATGAAGAGGTAGAGATTGACAAATCATTAAAATTAGCAATGTTACTTTTTTAATGCCTTGATCACCTTAGCACCTAATTTCTGTGAGACTATAAGTGACAACCAAAGGAGTTGAGCTAAATATTTACAGAACACACGTTATAGTGACCAAAACTACATGGATACATAGGAACTGGAGAAGGTGGAAAAAGATTTACAAATGACACCAGAGTGGATAATTTAAATTATTCGGAAAGATTAAACAGACTTGAGTTCTTTCCTTGAGAAAAGAGGAGGTTGAGGGGCGTCCTAATAGAAGTCTTCATATGTTGAAAGGCTTCAATAGGGTAGATTTAGAGAACATAGAACAAAGAACATATAAAATAGAACAGTACAGCACAGGAATGGGCCCTTCATCCCAGAATGTTGTTCTGAATATGTTGCCAAGTTAAACTAATCCCTCTTCCTGCCCTTGGTCCACATCCCTCCACTCCTTGCATAATCATGTGCTTATCAAAAAGTCCCTTAAAGGCCCCTGACATATCTGCCTCCACCACCTCCGACAGTGCGTTCCAAACACCTACCACTCTCTGTGTTGTAACTAATGTTTCATCTTGGGGGAGTCCAAAGCTAGCAGCTAAAAGGTTAAGATAGATATTGATAAGTAATTAAGAAACTGCCTCAAAAAATAGGCTGACTCTGGAATAGAAGATTTTAAGGAGAAGCTGGAAAGGCATTATACAGGAGGAAGGAGTGACAGGATATAATAATGAGGGGAGATGAGCTAAGGCTGGAAAAGAATTATGAGCCATACAATCCAGCATAAAACCAATTACTGTAAACATCAAGGATTCCTTTGTGCAAATATAAAACAGTGGCTGAGTCACAAGCTCCCATAGTTTGATTGATCATTAGTTGTTTATGAGAGTCCCTCAGATTGAGAACGACGTATGTAAGAGCCTGTGTACGGGATCTGTTAATATGGGGAGACTGTTGGTGCTGCAGCTATGAGGATTCCAGACCAAGAATCTTTCCTGCCTGTTCTGGGCACATCAAAAAGATTTATAGATTAACAATCCACACATTCAGACACGGCACGGGTCACCTTCTATGGCCATCAGGTCCTGAGGTGGGATTTGAGCCTGAAGCTTCTGGTCTAAGGCTAAGGCATTGCCACTGTGCCACAAGATCTCCCTTCATTGGATGTAATCTGTCACTTGTATTGTATATGCTCTCTAGAATTACCCTCACCCTCTTGAATTCCTCCTATTTTAAAGCCAAATTTGACATCCCTAATCATTACTTATTAAAATTAGCTCAAATGCTCTCCTACTGTCTTCAACACAACCTTGCAGGCTGGGTTTCTTTATACCAACTTGACAAAGGATTTTTCAAGGTTTGGGACCCACAGTTTGTCAATCTGCAGTATTGAATAATCCAATCCATTAAATCAATAGTTCGTCTCGTGTGCAATCCTCTTTTGTGATCACTGATGTTTCTCTTCTTGTTACCCATGTTCTTGGCTCTGAGTGTAACAAATACTTTATCTCTGTCTTCGCAGGATGATTCAGCTGTGTCGTCATACACGTCGGCAAGAATACTCAGATCACTTTGTCCAACTTCTCCAAAATGCTATGAGGTAATTGGGGGGAGGTACTTTAGTTCATTCTGTGCCAGTTCAAGTGGGACAGCTTGGGTCAACAGCTACTGATATGAGTCACGGAGAGCGAGGAGCTTGCAACAAGACTAAGTGCACAAAGATTCGGTTGGTCAGCACAGGGTGGCGAGTCAGCTGCGGTCTGCTGAAGCGAATGAGGACCTTGGCGGCTCCGTGGCTCAGTGGTTAGCACTGCTGCCTCACAGCGCCAGGGTGTGGAGTTTGCACATTCTCATCGTGTCTGCGTGGGTTTCCTCCCACAGTGCAGGCTGGGTGGATTGGTCGTGCTAAATTGTCCAGGGACATGTATTTAGGTGGGCTTTAGGGGAATGGGTCTGGGTGGGATGCTGTGAGGGTCAGTGTGAACTTTTTGGGCCGAAGGGCTTGTTTCCGCACTGCAAGGATTCTATGATGCTTGATGGGGCTGGTGATACAGGAGAATGTTAAATGGGTGTGCACACGGACCTGGTTAGCATTCTAACAGGCAGCTTCTTATCACTTTTTATGCTTCCTATCACTTTCAACTGGTCAGAGAGTACGGGGGAGTGAGCCTGTCCTTTCACAGCATTGTTCCATTTTCCAGACCCTCTGCTACTTGCTATCTCTGTTACAGTGATATTGTTATATATGTGATAACAAGATGTAGAGCTGGACAAACACAGCAGGCCAAGCAGCATCAGAGGAGCAGGAAGGCTGACGTTTCGGACCTAGACCCTTCTTCAGAAATGGGGGAGGGAAAGGGGGTTCTGAAATAAATTGGGAGAGAGGGGGAGGCGGATAGAAGATGGATAGAGGAGAAGATAGGTGGAGAGGAAACAGACAGGTCGAAGAGGTGGGGATGGAGCCAGTAAAGGTGAGTGTAGGTGGGGGATTAGGGAGGAGATAGGTCAGTCCAGGGAGGGCGGACAGGTCAAGGGGGCGGGATGAGGTTAGTAGGTAGGAGATGGGAGTGGGGCATGAGGTGGGAGGAGGGGATAGATGGGAGGAAGGACAGGTTAGGGAGGCGGGGACAAGCTGGGCTGGTTTTGGGATGCGGTCGGGGGAGGGGAGATTTTGAAGCTTGTGAAGTCCACATTGATACCATTGGGCTGCAGGGTTCCCAAGCGGAATATGAGTTGCTGTTCCTGCAACCTTCGGGTGGCATCGTTGTGGCACTGCAGGAGGCCCAGGATGGACATGTCGTCTGAGGACTGGGAGGGGGAGTTGAAACGGTTCACGACTGGGAGGTGCAGTTGTTTAGTGCGAACCGAGCGTAGGTGTTCTGCAAAGCGGTCCCCGAGCCTCCGCTTGGTTTCCCCGATGTAGAGGAGGCCACAACGGGAACAGCGGATACAGTATACCACATTAGCAGATGTGCAGGTGAACATCTGCTTGATGTGGAAAGTCTTCTTGGGGCCTGTTATATATGTACACAGTTCACTTACTCCTCTGCCATCCCTGTGAGGCTTAGCCACGCTCAGGCAAACGTAGGACCCCAAAAAAACTAGCTCCAAAACAAAAATACTCCCTTCAGATCGTGAAAACATTTAACCTACCAGCTATTACGGCTCTTTTAATATCACGACGGCAGGGACACCTTCACAAGCATTGCCGGATTAAATTTGCCCAAGTTCTCGATCCTGGCAACACGTCAGCTGTGTGGCGTTAGAATAGCCCCAATTCAATACGTTTCAGTTCTCAATTCTCAAGTTCCTTTTTTCCAATATTCTTTCATAAAGCAAGCTTTGTTTTAATCGGCACCTTAAATATGGCCGGCACTCCCAATTAACCGGCAAAAGATATACACCTAAAGTGTACTTATTAACACAATCTCCGAGTAATTAGTTGTGAGTGCTAACGAAGTGAGAAGGCTCTCTGCTGGTAAATTTTATTGAAGGCATATTCATATATTCACAATATATACACAACTATATACATAAAAGGGTCGGAGTTTGGTTTAATTTCATTACTGGATTTGGACTCTTAATCAAAAAAATTGAAGATTGTTCATTCACAGAGAGCTTCACAATGTAAATAAGTGATGCTACTTTTTTAAATGCTTCCTCTGATCAGAAAGATGTCATTCATCATCGTTGACGTTTTTGACAACACCATTTCAATTGCGATGAGCAGAACATCAGCGTGGCAGTCTGCCAAAACATTCGAAACAACATTCAAGAATTCAAAGGGATCGGAAGTTTATAAGCTGAATGATTTGGTGTCAGGGAGGTGATTTCCATTTGCAATTGTCGTTGTAAACAATTCTGGGAAGGACAGAAGCTGGACACAAACGAAAGTAACAAAAACAGAAGTTGCTGGAAAAGCTCAGCAGGTCTGGCAGCATCTGTGAAGAAAAAAGCAGAGTTAATGTTTCGGGTCCATTGAGGAAGGGTCACCAGACCCGAAACGTTAACTCTTGTTTTTCCATTCACAGATGCTGCCAGACCTGCTGAGCAATTTCTGTTTTTGTTCCTGATTTACAGCATCCGCAGTTCTTTCGGTTTACAAACTACAGCAATCCAGTTAGCACCTTGTGATTTGAGGGAGCTCTCTCATTTCTGGAGGTCTTATTTACAGTACTTAAGCAATCATTATCAAATATCCAAGATAGTGTACTTGAGAAATGATAAAGATTTTGAGATTTGTGTAATAATTTGTAGAGTCAACGTCTTGTAGGGCCATGGATTTTATATTTCTGTCTGTGAAAAGAATGAGGGAGATTGTGTTTATTTCTCTATGTGTCTACTGCTCAATATTGAATGGAACAGTCATTGACGGTCGCTTGTATTTTTAGAAAAACACAGTGAAAAGGGTTTAAGTTGGCATACCTTGGCACCTATATTAATAACAGAAGATAAGAAATTTTAAAAATAAGACAAAGTCCATCTTAGAATTAGAATTAGCTTTATTGTCACGTACTCAAATGAAAAGTATATAAGTCACTGCTTCCATCGCCATCTGAGGTATAAGGACCCCAGGTACAGCTCCTTCAGTGAAAAGTTCTTAGAAAAATGGACAAGTAAAAAAAAGTCCGACATTGCAGATTTTAGAAATAAATTATAAAACTGGGGCAAAGAAAATTCAGTGCGCCTGGGTTCGGGAAAAGACAGTACCGCTGCAAAGCTACCACAAGAGTTTGCAGAAGCCGCCGTACAGACCAGTCTCATTCACAGGAAGGAAGAAATGACAAAAACCCACCCAGAGGACTCCCAGACCGACCTGTGCAATGGAGTCCCAGGCTCTGCCACCGAAGATGCCGAAGCCGCAAAAAGCCACGGGGGACAGACATCCCCACTTCCACGGCCGCCCAAAACATCCCCCTCCACCTGGCCCACACGGGTACCGGCTCCTTGTGCTCGCCCTCCTCCGCAATCCGCCTCCTCCACGCCCGGCTCACCATCCGCCTCGCCGCCATATACCACGGTCCTCGGCTCCAGGCTCACCACCCGCTTCACCAGGGCCCAGACCCTGACGAAGCCTACTTCTTCTCACCTTCCTCCAAAAAAAAACAAAAGAAATAAAAGATAAAGAAAAGAAAAGCGGAGGGAGTGGACGAGTCTGCCTTATTCCGCTGTCGTTTTGGGATTGCTCATGAACAACACAAGAATTCCATAGAGATCGTAGGAACTTGCGATTCTGGAGTCTGAGATAACAAGGTGTGGAGCTGGAGAAACACAGCAGGCCAGGCAGCATCAGAGGAGCAGGAAAGCTGACATTTCGGGTGGGGACCCTTCTTCAGAAAACGATCACAAGAATTCAATAGTTTTGTCAAGTTAGAACTGTCTTATGTACAGTTCTACAAACACAACCTCTGCCCTCTTATGCCAGTCGCGATGCTTCTTCCTGCTCAATGCCGACTCCAGAAATCACTGCATCCCAAATGTGGCATCCCTTGAAGGCTTGCCCTAAGTAGGTTCAGGCCAGTATGGAGTGTTATTACCTTTGTACAATATTCAACCCCCTGCCAAGACATTGCAGCTCCTCACCCACCTGTCAGCACAAGGTTGCACACAGCTACCAAGAGAGTAAACGGGCAGTGAGACGTTTCTGTGCTGCCCACCTTGAAAGTAGCAATCCAGTTTTGTTTCTGACATTTTTTACACCTTATACGGTGCCTTTAACACTTCCCAAGGCACAGATCTGTTGGGAAATTATGGCAGCAAGCAACGTTAGAAAATACGTGGAAAGGCAGCTGAGCAAAGGCTTCTTCGAATATGTGAGTTTCTAAGACCATCTTAAACGATAGGATCAAGGTAGGTGCAGGGTATGAGTCGCAGTGCTTAGGGCTACTAACAGCGGATCAGTCAAATTGGCAATTACAGAAGAGGCTGGAATTTAAAAAGAGAGGGGGTTTTAGGGCTGGATGAGATTACAGAGGGTGGGTCCGTGGAGTGATTTGAAAACATGGGTAAGGCTTTCAAAACTCAAGGCATTGTTTAACCAGAAGTCAATGGTGTTTAGTGAGCACAGGGGTTGTTGTATATGGGTCTGAAAGTGTTAATACTCCTTGAGTGTCATAAGCACCACCCACTGTGATGTCATAAAGACTGGTTGGAAGTATAAGGATCTTGAAGGAATCAGGCTTAAGCCCTCCTAAGTAGTCCCCTCAATCATGTACATCATATCCCTGAGATGCAACTAACTGAAACTTGTTTGTGATAAGGATGTGTGAGACCAACTTGCTGTGTGTTAGAATAGGCAAGTACACAGGTAGGAGTGAACAAAGTCATAGAACATAGAACATAGAACATTACAGCGCAGTACAGGCCCTTCGGCCCTCGATGTTGCGCCGACCTGTGAAACCAATCTGAAGCCCATCTAACCTAAACTATTCCATTATCATCCATATGTTTATCCAATGACCATTTAAATGCCCTTAAAGTGGGCGAGTCTACTATTTTTGCAGGCAGGGCATTCCACGCCCTTACTACTCTCTGAGTAAAGAACCTACCTCTGACATCTGTCCTATATCTATCACCCCTCAATATAAAGCTATGTCCCCTCGTGCTAGCCATCACCATCCGAGGAAAAAGGCTCCCACTGTCCACCCTATCTAATCCTCTGATCATCTTGTATGTCTCTATCAAGTCACCTCTTAACCTTCTTCTCTCTAACGAAAACAGCCTCAAAACCCTCAGCCTTTCCTCATAAGACCTTCCCTCCATACCAGGCAACATCCTGGTAAATCTCCTCTGCACCCTTTCCAATGCTTCCACATCCTTCCTATAATGCGGTGACCAGAACTGTACGCAATACTCCAAGTGCGGCCGCACCAGAGTTTTGTACAGCTGCAACATGACCTCATGGCTCCGAAACTCAATCCCTCTACCAATAAAACCTAACATACTGTACGCCTTCTTAACAATGCTATCAACCTGGGTGGCAACTTTCAGTGATCTATGCACATGGACACCGAGATCTTTCTGCTCATCCACACTACCAAGAATCTTACCATTAGCCCAGTACTCTGTATTCCTGTTATTCCTTCCAAAGTGAATCACCTCACACTTTTCCGCATTAAACTCCATTTTCCACCTCTCAGCCCAGCTCTGCAGCTTATCTATGTCCCTCTGTAACCTACAACATCCTTCTGCACTATCCACAACTCCACCAACTTTGGTGTCATCCGCAAATTTACTAACCCATCCTTCTATGCCCTCATCCAGGTCATTTATAAAAATGACAAACAGCAGTGGCCCCAAAACAGATCCTTGAGGTACACCACTAGTAACTGAACTCCAGGATGAACATTTCCCATCAACCACCACCCTCTGTCTTCTTACAGCTAGCCAATTTCTGATCCAAACCGCTAAATCACCCTCAATCCCATGCCTCCGTATTTTCTGCAATAGCCTACCATGGGGAACCTTATCAAACGCTTTACTGAAATCCATATACACCACATCAACCGCTTTACCCTCATCCACCTGTTTGGTCACCTTCTCGAAGAACTCAATAAGGTTTGTGAGGCACGACCTACCCTTCACAAAACCGTGTTGACTATCCCTAATCAAATTATTCCTTTCTAGATGATTATAAATCCTATCTCTTATAATCCTTTCCAACACTTTACCCACAACCGAAGTAAGGCTCACTGGTCTATAATTACCAGGGTTGTCTCTACTCCCCTTCTTGAACAAGGGGACAACATTTGCTAGTCTCCAGTCTTCTGGCACTATTCCTGAAGACAATGACGACATAAAGATCAAAGCCAAAGGCTCTGCAATCTCCTCTCTAGCTTCCCAGAGAATCCTAGGATAAATCCCATCCGGCCCAGGGGACTTATCTATTTTCACACCTTCCAGAATTGCTAACACCTCCTCCTTATGAACCTCAATCCCGTCTAGTCTAATAGCCTGTATCTCACTATTCTCCTCGACTACATTGTCTTTTTCCTGCGTGAATACTGACGAAAAATATTCATTTAGCACCTCTCCTATCTCTTCGGACTCCACGCACAACTTCCCACAACTGTCCTTGACCGGCCCCAATCTTACTCTAGTCATTCTTTTATTCCTGACATACCTATAGAAAGCTTTAGGGTTTTCCTTGATCGTACCTGCTAAAGACTTCTCATGTCCCCTCCTGGCTCTTCTTAGCTCTCTCTTTAGGTCCTTCCTGGCTAACTTGTAACTCTCAAGCGCCCTCACTGAGCCTTCACGCCTCATCTCTACATAAGCCTCCTTCTTCCTCTTGACAAGAAATTCAACTTCTTTAGTAAACCACGGTTCCCTCGCTCGACCACTTCCTCCCTGCCTGACAGGTACATACTTCTCAAGGACACGCAGTAGCTGTTCCTTGAACAAGCTCCACATTTCAATTGTGCCCAGCCCCTGCAGTTTCCTTCTCCACCCTATGCATCCTAAATCTTGCCTCATCGCCTCATAGTTGCCTTTCCCCCAGCTATAACTCTTGCCCTGCTTTATATACTGATCCCTTTCCATCGCTAAAGTAAACGTAACTGAATTGTGGTCACTATCACCAAAGTGCTCTCCTACCTCCAAATCTAACACCTGGCCTGGTTCATTACCCAGTACCCATTGATAAGGTTTTCAGTGGCAGAATAGCTGAGGCAAGGAATCTAGATTTTGAATAACTGACGAAACATTAAGATTTGCAAGCTGCCTCCTTAGACTCGCTGATTGTCCAGAATCAGACGAAAACTGTGTCTCTTATATGCCAGACAAGATTTTCCAGAACATTCTATATTGTTAATAAGTGATAAGTAATAAGTAGTTTCAGTTTTTAAAAAATACATCACATTGAGTGATGAGTCATTAGCCACACCATCAAGTGATTCTTACTTTATGGCCCTAACCCTGTGATTGGTTTGATCAGCTATAGTGGATACAGTCATACAGCTGTACAATGCTGAAACAGACTCTTTAGTACAACTCATCCATGCCAACCAGATATCCTAAATTAATCTAGTCCAATTTGCCAGCATTTTTTGGTCCATATCTCTCTAAACCCTTCCTATTCATATACCCATCAATGTTGTAATTGTACCAGCCTCCGCCACTTCCTCTGGCAGCTCATTCTATACACACACCACCTTCTGTGTGAAAACCTTGCCCCTCAGGTCCCTTCTACATCTTTTCCCTCTCACCTTAAACCTACACCCTCTAGTTTTGGATTCCTGCCACCCTGGGTAAAGGCCGTGGCTATTCACCCTATCCATGCCCATCATGACTTTATAAACCTCTATAAGGTCACCCCTCAGCCTGCAACCAGGGAAAACAGCCCCAGCCTATTCACCCTCTACCTATAGCTCAAAACCCCCATGACTTGAATGCTGCCAGGAAAAGTTAATGTAGCTACCCCTGTCTCTCAAAACCTCTTTGTCTGAGTATGGAGCCCTAGTGAGAATTGGGTTAACAAGAAAACTTGCATTCAGTTAAATATCAACAAGTTGTGAAGGAAAATGGTTGCCCTTGTCAGACGATAGTCACCACAGCCAAAGGTGTTGCCTCTGTGTACCTTGGAGTGGATTCTTAGTCTAATTATCTCTACTAATGACCGTCCCTACATCAGCAAATCAGCAAGCCATTGTGCTGACAATTCTAGTGTTTGGCTGAATACATAACCCTTGTGATTGAAACAGTGTCTATGAGCTTACAAGAGAATTTGGTAACAATCTCAGAAGAAAGAAAGGCCATTACTACCACCCATTGCCCCACCATCATAAGGACATAAGCAATAGGAGCAGGAGTAGGCTGTGTGACTCCTCCAGCACGCTCCACCATTCAATAAGATCAGGGCTGATCTTTTTTTGTGGACTCAACTCCACTTACCCACTCACGATAATCCTTAATTCCTTTACTGTTCAAAAATTTACCAATCTTTGCCTTAAAAGCATTCCTCAACTGCTTCAGAGATAGCAGGAACTGCAGATGCTGG
>NC_063363.1:30058136-30076379 GCF_021869965.1 Rhincodon typus | reverse complement strand
ATCAGAAAATTTTCTGATGAAGGGTCTAGGCCCAAAACGTCAGCCTTTCTGCTCCTATGATGCTGCTTGGCCTGCTGTGTTCATCCAGCTCTGCACCTTGTTGTCTCGGATTCTCCAGCATCTGCAGTTCCTACTATCTCTGATTCAATATAGAGCAGAGATCACTTTCTGAAGTTGTTCAACTCAATGTTGAGTTCAGAAGGCTGTATAGTGTAAATTGAAAGACAAGGTGCCGTTTTGAAGCTTAAATTGAGCTTTGTTGGAGCTGTGCACCATTCTTTCATTAGGCACTTTATAGGTGTCCACATACTACACTGAGTTTAGCAGTTTTAGTAATCTCTCCTTTATTTTGTAATGTTTCCTTTGCAAGTTTCAAATTTACAATTTGTTTCCCTTGCTTTTGACTTTACATAGATATTTATCTTTCTGACATTCATACCACATCTTGAAATGTCATTTGTTGCTTTACTCATCTTGTTATCATTCCTTTATTCCCTGTTCCTCCAACCCATTAACCTCTCTTGTTTACCGTCAAAGCACAACCTTTCATTTAGTTCTTTTCCCTCCTTGTTTTCCTTCCACTTGCTTCAAACATATTATATTTCCAACTTTTTACACTTCTGATTAAAGGTTTTGGCCTGAGACATTAACTCTGTTTCTCTTGCCATAGTTGCTGCCAGATCTGCTGAGTATTTTCAGTACTTTCTTTATTTCAGATGTCCTCAGAATTTATATTTAGGCTTCAACGGGAGCTATCTATTTCAGGGAGGCAATGGTCTTGTGGTGTTATCATTAAACTATTAATCTAGAGAGCCAGTTAATGTTCTGGGAACTCACGCTTCAATCCCACCTTAGAATTCAGATTCAATAAAATAAAATTTGGAATTAAGGGTTGACCATGAAACCATTGTTGATTGTCAGGAAAATCATATTTAGTTCACAAATGCCCTTTGGGGAAGGAAATCTGCCACTCTCATGTGGTCTGGTCTACAAATACAGCAACCATCTGGGCAATTAGGGATGGGCAATAAATGCTGGCCTAGCCAATGTTGTCCACATCCCACGAATGAATAAACAAAATTAAGGAGAAGGAGGAAAGCAAATTATTTCCTCGTGATAATATACTCAAATTGTGTAATACCATTTTGTTGATAATTTGGAATTAAACAAATAAGTAAGGGTTTGCGGAAAATATTTTCACCATGATATCTGTGAATATGTTGATATCCTTACCTTATTTAATTTCGACATTTCCACTTTGATTCTCTTTCTAACAGACACAGCAGAGAAATGCACAAAATTACTCAATTGGCATTTAAAATTTAAGGCCTCATTGAAAACAGCAGGATTAATAGTTAGAGGAAAGCCAGGCTTAAAACTAGCAAAACATTTGTACCTCACCCACATCAATAGCCACCAAAATGTAGCTCTGCAACACATAAAGTGGACAGAGGTGGCTGGATTATAGTATCAGGGATTTAAATCCAGGGTTGGTTCTATAACAAGGTAGCTCAGTATTGGAAAATGTCACCAATTTATTAACACATTACACGTGAGCTGGCTGTAACTGGTTTCACACTTGCCCATATTTCTTTTGCAATGTTTCATGTGCAATTCATGTCCCACCAGAGTTTAATTAGCACAAGATGGAATTAGAAGTTGGATATCTCACCCTCTGTCAGTTGTCTGTCAAAATGTGGTGTTTATCCAATTTTCTTTCATGCAGATCACTACGAAACTGGACCAACTCAAACCTGTTCCCTCTGAAGAGATTTGGGTATAAACTGTACTTTGTATTGGCAGTGTTGTTTGTTTTATTCCTAATAGCTCCTGCACACTGCCGAAGAGGTTGCACTCTTGCTGCAGATTCTGAAATCATTTGTTTGAGCCTAACTCCAGAGCATGGCATCAAGTTGGACACTCCAGTGCAGTGCTGAGGGACTGCTGCACTGCCAGAGGATCATCTTATGAGAACACTATGAAGCTCAGGCTCCAGCATTCACCTTGGTGAACCCTAACACTAACCCTAACCCCAGGGATACAATCCTAGATGAACCACAATGGAAGAATTGAAGTTAACACAATCTCCAGGTATAATTATGTTGGATGTAAGACCAAAAAAGTGGCAGAGGCAATGTGACTGAAAAGCTCAAGGAAAGGAAGAAATAAACACAAGGGACAACTTGTTTATTTTCCACCCAGCATAAAAAAAACCTGATGCGGATCCTAACTCTAACATAATCTCAATGCAAACCAGAGCCTGAACCCTAAATTGAATGCAAATCCTAACCCTAATCGCAATCCTAACCCGAACCCTAATCCTAACCCTAACCTAATCTGAACGCAAACCAGAACCTGAACCCTAAACTGAATCAAATCCTAACCCTAATCCCAATCCTAAACCTAACCCGAACCCTAATCTTAACTCTAACCTAATGCCAATCCCAATCTAAACCTAACTGTAATCCTAAATCTAATCGTAACCAAATAAATCCTAATCCTAACCTAAATTTAAGGCAAACTCAAAGCTGAAGTCTAAACCCCGCCCTAACTCGAAAAGCTTCCATGGCACAATTTTAAAAAAAATCAGGGAGTTACACAAAGAAGAGGCCATTGAGCCCCTTCAGTCTGTTCTGTCTTTCGATTAGATCATGATTGATCTGTGCCTTATTTCAATCTAAGCACCTTAGTACTTTAAGCCTTGGTATTATTGCCTGAACAAGTCCTTCAATCTTTGTTTTGAAATACTTAAATGAAACTCAGCATCAATAAATTTTTGGGGGAGAGAGTTTCAGATTTTCATTGCCCATTGTGTGAAGGAGTGGTTCTTAATATTAATCCAGATGATCTAGCTTTTATTTTAAGGTTCCCTTGATAGCCAGCAGAAGAGATAGGGTGGCTATAAGGAAACTACCAGTTTCTTTAATCGTCTTAAAAACCTCAGTTAGATTTTCACATAATCTTTTATCTTCAAGGCAACACAAATCTAGTATTTGCATGTAGCCTCGTGTTTAATTCTTCTAACCCCAGAACTATTCTAGAGAGCCTGCACTTTACTCTGACCTGATGCAGCTAGTTCAAAGATTTTGCATGAATAGCTGAAGTCAACGATTTAACCCACAGTACCATCAACCGTTCTCACTCAGTGTGTCACAGTCCCATCGCACCCCATCAGCAAACAAGATTCATGCCCAACACTCAGATACTTCACCTTGACCTCACACACTAACCAATACCGTCAACCTCATTCCCACATTAATGCAAATTCCACACACTTTCAAGAATGAAGCTATAGCAGGCTCATCACCCAAGCACACTCACTGATGCTTTTCTCTATCTCCTTAGCATATGGTCACAGACAACTGCAGGAAGTCCCAGGGAACCAGTGGGGCTAGATACACCTGTGTAGTGAAGTGTAGCCAGCTCGGATACTACTTTTGGCTGAGGTGAAGGGAGGAGGTGGTTCTGAAGATTCTTGCCAGGAGCAGACATCTACAGAGGCCTTCCTCCTCCTGCCTCAGTACTCAGTTTCTTCTTGCTGCAGTTGTGCTCCATGTTGCTATCATGCTGCAGCCTATCAGGGACAGCAGCTCTAGCTCACATTGCAAACCAAAAATGTGATAGACCTGTTAACTCCTCTGACGTCCTTCTTGAAGCCCAACACCGCTCGACAAACACTTTCAAACTTCCCCTTTGACAGTCAACATAATCTGTTCCAGTTACTCTGCAGTGCCATCACCAGCACTATTAGAGCCAAATGTTGCAGCCTTTGTTTTCGAACTATGATCCAATTTCTTATCATGTATCAGGGTACCTCCAATTCATTGTGTTCTCATGGATTTTTTTTGTGGCCTCTTAAGTGGAGTTAGTGGCATAATGCTAACGTCACCAGAACAATAATCAAGACCCTCAGGTTAATATTCTAGTGATATGGATCTGAATACAAATGTAGCAGATGATGAGATTTGATTTCAATAAAGGTCTAGAATAAAAAGCTGGTCTAATCGTGACTGTCGCCATTATTAACTGTTTTGAACAAAAATCCCATTAGGTTCACTAATGCCCTTTAGGGAAGGAAATCTGTTGTCCTTATGT
Organism: Rhincodon typus; assembly: GCF_021869965.1. NCBI lineage: Eukaryota > Metazoa > Chordata > Chondrichthyes > Orectolobiformes > Rhincodontidae > Rhincodon > Rhincodon typus. The sequence continues at coordinate 30,072,284 of NC_063363.1, read as the reverse complement.
GGTCTGGCCTACATGTAACTCTAGATCCACAGAAATGTCCCTGACTGCTAACTGCCCTCTGTGTAATGGGCAATAAATGCTGGCTTAGCCAGTGGTGTGAAAATCTCATTACTGATTTTTCATTAAAAAGTGATAATTTCTTTAGTACCTTTAGAATGTCCAATGAAATAACATCACCAGTATTCAGCCTTTTCGAACACCCCCTCAAAAATTTCCAATAGGTTTTCAAGATATGATTTTCATTTTACAAATCTGCTGACACTCTCCGTTCAGTTCATTTTTATGTAAGTGTTGTGTTGAATCATTCAAATTACAAATGTTAGTAACTTGCTTCATGACGTTGAAGTACTCAATGCTGAAATATTTCTAAGTCAAGATGGTGAATGGCTCAGAGGGGAACTTGCAGGAGGTGGTGTTCCCATGTATCTGCTGCTCTTGTCCTTCCAGACAGAAGTGGCTGAGGGTTTGGAAGGTAGTGTTTAAGGAGTTTGGTGATTGTATACACTGCTGTCACTAACATCAGTGCTGGAGGGTGTGATTAGGTTGCTTAGACTAGATTTGCATTCTCTTGAATATAAGAGGTTTAAGATTTTTAAAATGTTTAAATGAATGTAAGAAGGTAAATAAAGGAAGGCTATTTTCTCTAGGGAGAAGAGACCAGAATAAGGAAGCAGAGCCTTAAAACTAGGATGATGCCTGGAAGCATATCGCACAAAAAGTATTCTGGAAAATTGCTACTTTCTCTCCATCAAAAATCTGCAGTGGCCGGGGTTGATTGAAAATTTCAGAACTCTGATGATAGAGTTTTGATCAGTGATGCAGTAAAGAACCAGGGCAGGTAGTTGACGTTGAAATGCAGATCATCCAGGATCTCATGGTGGAATAGGCTGAAGGAGCTGTATGGTCCATTCTTGTTCCTATGAAACCAGTTCTCGTTACCAGCAGGGACAGCCTGTCACTACATTGAGCATCTCAGAAACATCTCAGAGACGCCAGACATCCCTATATCCTCACTCCTCATCTCTGACATATCAGGATCAGCTAATTTAAACCATTAAATAATTTAAATCAGGCAAACATGTGATTTGATTTCTTGATTTAGGTTTATTATCATGTGTACTCAAGTAAAGGGTACAACAGTAGTGAAAAGTGTACAATGTCGCCATTCCCAGCGCCATCTTAGGTACAAAATTTTTGGAATAGAAAGATAAAGAAATAAGTTTAAAAAGAAGCTCTGCACTATAGTTTCTTCTCAGTATAAATGTAGAAAAATAAAGAAATATGTAAAAAGTCAAACATTTCAGTCTGCAAATATCCTGAGTTGGTGACAAGCAGGTGTGGGTGCACCTGTGGGTTTTAAATACGCAAATACTAATTTTAAATACTCAATATAAATGTGAGAGTCTAACCCCTCCCTTGCTGCTGCTGTTCCCAATTGAAGAAAGCAGTCATTTGCTTAATGAAGCAAAAAACAATATTAGTCAATATTTGTTACTGTTTCTCTCTGTTTCCCTTCGATGTGGGTAAATGATGATTGCATTTATATCCAGGGTGCGTAGTATGAAAGGTGCACCAGATTTCAACTGCTGTTGAGATTTTCTTAGTGAATCTATTGATACGGGGTGCTCATTGGAGAGCTTGGTTTTGTTTCTCTGATAGTTGACAGGTTATGCAAAAGTTGGGGTACCAGCAAAGATGCCATCATGTAGAGCAGGACTGGACATGAGGAAGAATGGATCTATGGCACTCAGTTGAACTACCAATTCCAGGAACCCCCTCGTACCTTCAATGATTGCACCACATCAGCAAAGCTCAGAGTATTTTCCAATGAATGTCAAGGCAGGTAACTTTGCTGTAATTAGATACTCAAGCTGTGCCTGAAGGTGATTTGGCAGCGTACAATGTCCCTTGCCTCAGAAATAATCTTTTTGTCGTACTTGGGTGTAGCATGTGGGTGGCAGCGGTTCAAGAAGGCATGTGACCACTACCTCCTCAAGGGCATCTAGGGACAGGCAATAAATGCTGACCAGGCAGTTAAACCCCCCACGTCGATGAGTAAAATAGAAAAAGTTGTGGGAAAATTCTCACATTCTGTAATGCATCTGAACACATTGACATTGTCATAAAAATTCTGATTGCACTGTGACTAAGTCCAGTTATGATTTTATAAATAAGAAGCAAGAGAGTATTTAAAGTAAGAAATTAGCGCTGTTTGGTTTCCTGCTTTGGCAATAACGGGCAGGTAATGTGTTGCTCGGAAATACGATGTGATGGCTTTCTGTGAGCTGAAAAATATCAATTAGACCACAGAGGAGCTGTGGAGAAGCGACAAACCTCAATGGGCAAAATAAACACGTTCCAAATGGAATTCCTTTGCAACTATCCAGTAGCTCGAATCGTCATAGCTGTGTATTTTGTACTGACAGTGGCACTTATCAGGCTCTCCACCGTCACCTGGGACATGGGCTGTCAATTCCCCTCCCATTCACAAAATCTGAAACACACCCGACACTAAAAGTTGCAGCTGTGATGGGGGAAAACTGGGAAGCACCTCGGAACATGGTAGTTGCCACCAATCATCCCAATTGATGACTGAGTACCTATCTTTCCCTTCATCTGTTTTATTGTAGGGTTCGGCTACATCCTGTCGATCCTATGAAGAGTGCTCTCGGGAACAGCCCTTACACTGAATAAACCAGCTTGCTGCTGCGGTCTGTAACTCCTTCCCGAATAGCTGTTCCTTTCTACCACAGTTTTCTCCAATAAGTTTTCAGTGTTCGCTAAACTTGTGATGAGCTGGTCACCATATGATTCAAAGTATGTGCGATACTGATAAAACAAATTAATAAACAATCTTTTGAAAATAGGTTTGAGGCTTAAAACCGTCAGTAGTCCGCACTGATTCACTTAAGAGAGGGAACCACAGCTTCAAAAGGGCTTAAAAAATCCAACTATTTCACAAAACAGACTTGCTGTAGGCACTGGCAAGGCTGGTTAGAATCTTTCTAATTTTTTTTATTCGTTTGGAAGGTTTGGATGGTGTTGTCCGAGCAGCCCTGGTGAATTTCTGCAGTGCATCTTGTAGGTAGTACACACTGCTGCTACTGAGCTTCAGTGGTGGAGGGAGTGGATGTTTGTGGATGTGGTGTCAACTGGGTTGCTTTGTTCTGATTCGTATCAAGCTTCTTGAGAATTGTTGGAGCTGCGCTCATTCAGGCAAGTGGGGAGTATTCCATCACACTCCTGTCTTGTGCTTTATCGATGGTGGACAGGCTTTGGAGAGTTAGAAGGTGAGCTACTCCCAGCAGGATTCCTAGCCTCTCACTTGCTCTTGTAGTCACTGTATATATATGGATAGTCCAGTCAAGTTCCTAGTCAATGGTAATCCCCAGAATGTTGAAAGTGGGAGATTCAGTGACAGCAATGCCATTGAATGTCAAGGTGTATGGTCAGATTGTCTCTTATTGGAGATAGTAATTGCTTGGCATTTGTTTGGCACAAATGTTGCTAGCCACTTTTCAGCCCAAGCCTGGATTTTGTCCAGACCTTGCTGCATTTGAACATAGACTGCACCAATATATGAAGTGTCACGAATGTTGGAGAACATTTTGTAATCATCTGCGTACATCCCCACTTCTGATCTTATGATGGAAGGAAGATCATCTATATAGCAGCTGAAGATGATTTGGCCTAGGATACTATCCTGAAGAACTCCTGCAGCGTTGTCCCAGAACTGAGATGATTGACTTCCAACAGCCACAATTATCTTCCTTTGTATCACTCTAACCAAAGGAGAGTTTTGCCACTGACATTTGTTTTATTACAGCTCCTTGAAGCCACATTCGGTCAAATATGGCCTTGATTTTGAGGACAGTCACTCTCACCCTCACCTCTGTGTGTCTCACTTCTGGACACATCTGTCTCTGACAGCAGTGTCCAGTTAATTTTCAAAAAGCATTTTCCTTTAGCGTAAAGGATTTTATCAGAATTAATACATTAGGAGTCTGGAGAAGAGAAGAGAGTCACAAAACTCTACATATTGGCATCTACACTTTCTTGTCATGCTTACACTCTATCCTGTAACATTTCCACATACAGTGTCCAGACATTTAATCTATCGATGGTTAATAACTGGCCTGCTGCAATTTATCTTTTTATGCAAATATGTCCCTATTCCTCTCAACGGTTTTTTTGCACTTTTCAATCCTCATTGGTGGCCACATAATGTTACCCATCATGCGTGCATCTCAACTATTTTGGCATGTCCTGCCAACCACCAGCTAAACCAAACCAAGATCTTCAATCAGCAGCCCTGTATCAAAAGGTTTCCCAAGAAAATCTCAGGAGCAATTGAAAACCCACATGTCTGTCACAGTACACTCCCGTGTATCTGAATGCAATCAGAGATAGCAAGAACCGCAGATGCTGGAGTCAGACAATGCAGTGTGGAGCTGGAGGGACACAGTAGGCCAGGCAACATCAGAGGAGCAGGAAAGTCGACGTTTCGGTTTGACAAACCGTCATCAGGACAGTCCTGACGAATGGTATAAACCCGAACTGTTGGCTTTCCTGTATCTAAATGCAATCATCATTTAGCCATATCGAAGGGAGACAGGAAGAGACAGCAAAAAATACCTGACTTTTTTTTCTCTTAAATCACTGCTCAGCTTCTGGGACACCAGGAACCTTGCAACTGAACTATGTTCTGATAGTCTGATAATTGTGTCTAACAGCACCCTGACTGATATTTCCTTGCTCAGTTAGAGGTTGGGGATAATGGCAGTCTACTGATTGACACATATATTTCTAACCATCACTGCAAGTTTAACACAACACAGTATTTTGTGGTTCTAAAAATGAATAACATCAATTTCCCACATGCTGGGGACCAACTTTGTGTATTCATTCATAGGACTATGAGCATCACTGGCTAGGCCAGTGTTCATTACCCATTCCTTCTTGCCCAGATGGGATGGGCTTGAGAGTCATCCACATATTGAGACACATGTAGGCCAGGCTAGGTGAAGATGGCTGTAAAGGACATCAGTCTACCAGTTTAGTCTTTCCTGACAATTGACAATAGTTTTATGGTCATCATTAGCCTTTTAATTTCAAATTTTATCTTTCTGAATTCAAATTCCACCATCAGTCATAGTGGGATTTGAACCCATTCCCCAGTTCTTTACCTGGGTCCCCAGATTAATAGTTTAGCAATAATAATGCCACTAAGCCATCAACTCCCCTTTTGCCACCAGTGTAGCTTATGTCAAATATGTTGGACAACACTGCTCTAGATAATTAACCAAATTTCTCAATTCAATGATGATGACACTTTAAAAGGTTTCTTATTTAGCTGCTTACTTATAATTAAAGGAGTGGAAATAAATCATATTAGGTACGATATTGTCAAATTTTCTGTTAGTTCCTCATTGTTGTTTACTGGTTTGTTTCATTTTTACTGTTTGGGACTATCTTGCTGACGAAGTTTTGTTTTCTCAAGGTAAGCTTTAGTAATGGAAAACCATGTTACTCAAATTAATTTTAAAATGGTGGAAACATCCACCCATGGTTTTATCTGTTATATTATAGATATTTGGCATACCTGTAAGATTGGTGGAAATCTTCAGAAGAAAGTTTAAATGAACCCCAAAACACTTACTAAAATCTGATGGAAGTGAGGTTAAACAAGAATTATTGTGGGTAATATCACTTCCGGCAATATCTGTCTTTTAATTTCGTGAGAATTGCTTTAGGGTGGCCAACCGTAATGCAAACAAGTTTCAATTTAGGTGACATAATTTGATCATCAACTTAAATGCAATGAAATATTCTTCTACATCTTTGAATATGATAGACAGCTCTAAGCTATGACTTCATTGATAGATCTTTCCAACTTGGTGAATTATAGCTCTTTCAGAATGGATATGAGATGTTGTCTATTTGGAAGGAAGCATGTTGAGCTGGATGACACTGAGTTAACCCGTGACATGATTCAACATTTTGTTGTTTGATGTGAGACTGAGAGGGTGTAATGTCTGTCTGTGTGGAGCCTGTTCATTCATTGGCTTGATTATACTAAAATAAACTTTTGATAGAGGACTCTAAGCGATATTGCAGATTGTCAAAAATCACAGGAAATTCACAAGGTTCCTGTGCCACAATTTAATTGATAGTTTTACTCAAACTTAGAGAATGGAAGTTCATTATCTCGGTCAAAACAATTTTCTTGATTCGCAGCTCATCCATCTCCTAAACATCAAACCCCTTCACTGCAGGTGGCCCGACCGATCTATATGTTTCACCCAGAAGCTGTGCCCTAAGTCTCAAACCTCCGAAGACTATATAGTCAACTCTTAGATTCTGAAAAGCTGTAGTGTGGTTTCCTGTTTAGAACCACTAGTGAGCAGAAGTATATTAAATAAAGAGTCAAAGAGAGATTGACTGATTATCACTTTTGAGGAGAGCTATCACATTGTACAGAAATAATTTTATTTTAGAAATAATCTTTTTGTAGTACTTGGGTGTGGCTGCTGCACATGGACTGCAACGGTTCAAGAAGGCAGCTCACCACCACCTTCTCAAGGGCAACTAGGGGTTGAGAGTCATTCACATATTGAGACACGTGGGCCAGACCAGGTGAAGATGGCCTGAAAGGACATCAGTGAACCAGTTTAGTTTTTCCTGATAATCAACAATAGTTTCATTCCACCATCTGTCATGTCTTATGTCAAGTATGTTGGACTACACCGGTCTAGATAATTAACCAAATTTCTCAATTCAATAATGATGACACATTAAAAGGTTTCTTATTTAACTGCTTACTTATAACTAAAGTAGTGGAAATAAATCACAGCAGGTATGATATTGTAATGTTTTCTGTTAGTTCCTCATCTGTTGTATATTCATTTGTTTCACTTTTACTGTTTGGAACTCTCTTGCTGACAAAATTTTGTTTCCTCACGATAAGCTTTAGCAATGGTAAACCATGTTACTCAAATTAATTTTAAAATGGTGGAAACGCCTACCCATGGTTTTATCTGTTGTACTATAGATACTTGGCAAACTGGTGAGATTGGCAGAAATCTTCAGAGGATAGTTTAAATGAACCCCAAAACACTTACTAAAATCTGACCCGAAGTGAGTTTAAAAAAATGTTATTGTGGGTAATATCATTTCTGGGCTATACTTTGTGTCTTTTCATTTTGTGATAATCACTTTAGGGTGGCCAACCATAATGCAACTAAGTTTCAATTTACAAAGAGCAGTACAGCACAGGACAGGTCCTTTGGCCTACGATGTTGTGCCGACCTATTATCCTACTAAGATCAAAAGGATAATAGGAAAAAAGGATAATTTAGGTGACATAATTTGATTATCAACTTAAATGCAATGAAATATTCTTCTACATCTTTGAATATGATAGAATAATCTAAACTATGACTTGATTGATAGATCTTTCTGACTTGGTGAATTATAGCTCCTTCAGAACAGATATGAGATGTTGTCTATTTGGAAGGAAGCATGTTGAGCTGGATGACACTGAGTTAACTGGTGACATGATTCAACACTTTGTTGTTTGATGTGAGACTAAGAGGGTGTAATGTCTGACAGTTGGGGAGCCTGTTTACTCATTGGCTTGATTACGCTAAAATAAACTTTTGATAGAGGACTCTAAGCGATATTGCAGATTGTCAGAAATCACAGGAAATTCACAAGTTTCCTGTGCCACAATTTCATTGATAGTTTTACTCACACGTGGAGAATTGAAGTTCATTATCCAGGTCAAAGCAATTTTCTTGATTCGCAGCTCATCCATCTCCTAAGCATGAAACCCCTTCTCTGCAGGTGGCCTGACCGATCTGTATGTTTCACCCAGGAGCTGTGACCCAAGTCTCAAACCTCTCCTTCACTTCAAGGTGGTTAGATTGATGAACATAGTTCACCCTTAGATTCTGAAATGCTGCAGTGTGGCCTTCTGTTTAGTACCACTGGTTAGCAGAAATATATTAAATAAAGAGTCAAAGGGAGATTGTCACTTTTGAGGAGCATTTTAGATATTTTGTAAACTGGATCTCAATGAGGGATTACAGACAAAGTATTAAAATTTCCAAAAAAAAAGACAAGTGGAAAATGAATTTAAGGTTTTCGAAGATACATTAAACCCACTGGTCCCATTTAATCACTCAACTGGAGATGAAAGGTTTAAAGAGCAATTAGAATTTGTGAGCCACTCTGAACACGTTAGATAGAAGACTTGTTAGGAGTCTATAAAATTCTTAGATGGATAGATAGGGTTGACGATTAGAATCTTTTTCCCATAGTTGAAATGTCTAACGCTAGGGTGCATGCATTTAAGGTGAGAGGGGGAAAGTTCAAAGGAAATGTGAGGAGCAAATTTTTTATACAGAGAGTGGTAGGTGTCTGGAATGTGCTGCCAGGGGTAGTGTTGGAGGTATATACAACAGGGACATTTAAGGGACTTTTAGATAAGCACATGAATATGAACCAACGGCAGGCAGAAGGGATTAGTTTAATTTGTGGAGGCTGTGAAAGGAACAATATAAATGCAAGTTCTATTTTAAATGAGCTAGCAGGATTGTCTCAGTAGGATGTCCCAGTTATTTGTAGGAATCCCAGTTCTCTAATGTACTGGCAGTGTTCCAGCACACAGTAAGTCCCGCTGACTGAAGGTAATGTGCCCTGCATTTCCCATGATTTATGACTGGTCTGATTAATCTGATTAGAAAAATCTGTTGGGACATAAGTAAATTGAGAAATTAAGCATGGCAACAGAGAGAGAATGAGAAACTGATAAAGAGAGGCAGAGACCAAGTGATGAATTTTGCAATCCCAAAGCAGGTACTGATGAGTTTGCCTCTGATGTGGTATTTTACCTGATATGGCGATAGGTATGCCATCTCCCATAAAACAAGAAACTGGACATGGATATTGTGGGATTGCGGGCTTCAACAAATGCCTATTATAACTATTATACACAAGTGTTAGGCTACAACAGTAAGCATGAAACAGCATGCTTCCAGTAGTGTGTCATGTTTCAAGTGACCCCTGGGGAAGATGGAATATAAAACCTTTGTACCCTCAGGTCACATGTTGTTATCATGATGATATCGTGGGTATGTCTCTTAAAGACATACTGACCATGGAATGGAGCACACCATCCCCCTTTTTCCCAATGAAAAGAACTTATTCCAAACAGGGAATGTACACAGACACGTGTTGTCAATTAGATAATTATACAAATAGGTGAAACAGAATTTAAAAGGCCAGCCTTTCAACATTTAGCAACTCGTCCTGATTTGGAGAGGTACCTATTGTTCTGTGCTGTACTTGTTTGGCAATTTGGTTGACTTAGTGCTGGCTACTGGCACTTGTCATCACTCCACAATTATTATCATTATCGTGTTCTTCCGTACTCTCTTCATGGGTGATTGGTATGCCATACATTAATCTGACCAGGTTCTGCTTCTTCATAATGTAGCACTATGATCAGGAATGATCTTGTATTTTTGTTCCTGATTTTGTATTATCTGGGTTGGTTGCACATGTTAGAGACCTTTGTGGATATCCACATATTTATATTTGTGGTTGTAACTCACACAGTCTGCCTAGTGCACAGATTTGGTAATTCTCCTCTGCTTGCTCATCACTGCTTTCATTCTCCTATGTTTTTGAAGAAGAATGTCCTGTGCCTCAGAATTGTTTCACAATGGTTGCTGGGCAAAGTTGGCTGCATTTGCTTGTATATTGTTCTGGGCATGGCAATCCCTTCTCCATTGATGTTCCACAAAAATGTAACAATGCCATGTAAAAATCTTGCTTCCCTACTTGACATGCAATGATCATTGATTTGATAATCCGTACTGTATGCTCTGCTAGATCATTTATTTGAGCGTGGATAGTGAGCTAACAATATGATGTGGATCACTCCCCAGTTCTTACACATCTTTTAAGTCATTTGTCGGTGTACTGTGGTCTGTTGTCAGACACTCTGATCTAGGATACTGAATAAACCGAAAGTAATGCACATTGTGTCAATAACAGGCCTGCATATTGTGTTGTCGAACAATGGGAAATTTCAGGACTTTCACAAGGATGTAATTGTACCTGTGCATTGTGAATCGGTCTGTTGCTCCTTTTGGAACATGGTATGAAAATAGAGGGTCCTTCTGTTACTGGAGTTGATTCATTCAGAATCCCTCAATGTATTCATGAGTCATTGAATATCTCAATCCATCCCTGGCCACTGCACAGATTCACGTTCTAAGTGTCCTGTCCCTGGAAATGACACACTGGTGAAATGCTTTCTGTCTAAGGACCTGATAACCTTTGAAAGTGGCTTGCTGTGATATCATTAGTGCGAACAAAACCAACTCTCCTCAGGTATTCCTTTAATACTGTCAGGCCATCTCTCTGGATAATGAGCTTTTGTGATTCTTGCAGTTGATCATTTTCAGCAGTTGTCAACTGTGACATTCATGCTGGCTCGGGCCAAAGTAACCAATCAATCTTGAGAAATTTCTTCAACTTTGGAATCAAGAGCAGCGATGTGTATATCCAATGGAAAACTTTGGCCTTTGTGTGATCCTGCTACCTTCCTTGTATCTCACTTCAAATCTTAGAGGTTTATAAAATCATGGATAGGATGAAGAGTCAATGTCTTTTCCCCAGGGTAGGGGAGTCCAACCTAGAGGACATAGGTTTAATGTTAAAAAGGGAAAGATTTAAAAGGAACCTGAGGAGCAACTTTTTCACACAGAGGGTGGTGCGTGTATGGAATGAGCTGTCAGAGGAAGTGGTGGGGGAGGCTGGTACAATTACAACATTTAAAAAGCATCTGGATGGGGACATGAATAGGAAAGGTTTGGAGGAATATGGGCCAAATGCTGGAAAATGGGACTAGATTAATGTAGGATATCTGGTCAGCATGGATGAGTTGGACCAAAGGGACTGTTTCTGTGCTGTACATTGCTATGACTCTATAATATCCTTGCAGATCATTGACTGATTTAACTGTTTCACTTGTGGTCTGTTCCTTCATAGTAGTTGTATTTCATGAATGATTATAATAGCCAGATCTGTGTTTCCTCCGTCTCTTGTTCATCCTAGTTAATGTGCTTGTAACTGTGTGTAACCAGTGTATAGTTACTGTTGTGTAACTAACTGCATCTTGTCATAAAAGACAAGTGCCTCTTCTGCTAAGAATTGTGCTGTATCCTCCGCTATAGACAACAAAACAACCATTAAAACTGGTGTAGGAAGGAAGATTGCTGGTAGTTCTCTACCCCAAGCACAAGCTGCCAGTGATTGGTGCCTAGGTATCAGAATGTAACATCATGCCAGCTGGATGTCACCACAAAAAATAACTTTCCCTCTCTCCCTTTCCCTGTCATTGTGGGGGAAGCAAAGCAGAGAATCCCAGGAGATGGACTCCAGCTGGCAATAGGAAGATATTTGTCAGCTTTTGGCCCCCTGTGGAGATAATGAGAAATGACACACTTCACAATAAGGCTAGCATCATGAGCATCAGGTAGTGATTATGGGAGCAGCCTAACATTCAGCACACAGTTGGACTGCTGAAGACGGAGATAACTGGAAATGACCAAGAACCATGAAGTGCCACAAGAGACTGCGCCTCTCCAGCTGGATGGTTCACAGCCACTTGTGCCCACATCGCCAAAGACATAGCCCCTTGCAGTGCTGGCCGCCAATGGCCTGCCACGGGCTATCAAAGTCACCTTGAGTTTCTTCACTCCTACCTCCTCCAAAGCTTAGTAGCAGCATAGATATGTCTGCATCTCACTGATACTCTCTTTGCCAGAGATAGAAGCACCGGTTTAACAATAGAGAGGACCTTTTAGAGCCATAAGGCACTGAGTTCACTCTAGTACAGGACATCATTGATTGGATTTATCTGGTCATCAGGCAGTCAGCAATTAGCCAATAAGACCCATCAACAGAAAGGACTTCCACTTCCTTTAACATCCAGCATGGCCTGTAGCCACAACATGAACTTTCTCCATGTGAGCAATCAGTTGCCTGGTAACTGTCATGACTGCTTCATTCTCTGCCAGTGCACACTGCCTCAGATCTTCACTCCAATCCCTAAACTGTGAGCGCTGATCCAAGGGGACCAAGAAAGTGCCTTGCAATGATGGCTACTGATCCCTCTGTGGAATCCCCACAAAAAAGACGATACAATCAATGTCACATAGAGTCATATAGCACAGAAACAGTCAAACTTGTCCATGCTGACCAGGTTTCTCAAGCTATACAAGTTCACTTGCCTGCAGTTAGCTCAGATTCCTCTGAACCTTTCCTACTCATGACCTTTCCAAATGTCTTTTAAACTTTATAATTGAACCTGCCTCTACCACTTCCTCTGGCAGCTCGTTCCATATACGCACCACTATTGTTGTGAAAAAGTTATCCCTCAGGTCCTTTTTAAATCTTTCCCCTCTCACCTTAAACCCCCTATGCCCTCTAGTTTTGAACTCCCCTATCCTAGGGGAAAGACCGTGGCTATTCACCTCGTTTACACCCCTCATGAATTTATAAACATCTGGAAGGTCACCCCTCAATCTCCTACACTCCAAGGAAAAAAGTCCCAGCCTCTCCTTATAACTCAAACCCTTCAGTCCTGGTAACATCCTTGTAATCTTTTCCAATTTCATAGTATGATTCCTATAGCAGGGTGACCAGAAGGGCCCAGGATGAGATCATTGGCTTCGGAAGATGTGATTCAGCTGCTAGAACCATGGCATGGTGCCCTCGAATAACCTCTTGTCAAAGGCTCAGTTATTGAGGTGGCCCACTGCACTCTCCTTGATGTGGTCCTAACCTTAAAGTTAGTGAAGGCACCTGGAAGGTGACAGCTCACTATTAGTGTCAATAACCCCGCAACCACAATAACCGCCTACCTGCATGCACCTGCCTCCATCTCACCTCCCTTCCCCCTAGCCTCACCCCTCTCCATCTATTTATTTCTGGGATCCCCTCCCCCTCCCAAGTCCTGACAAAGGGTTTCGGCCCGAAACGTTGACTTTATTGCTCCTCTGTCTGACCTGCTGGGCTTTACCAGCTCTACATCTATTGACTCTGGCTTCCAGCATCTGCAGACCTTACTGTCTCCAGCTCACTATTGGTGGGTGGGTTGTGACAGAGGTGGGGATAAGAGAGGAGGGGAAAGGGGAGTTGGAGGGAAATAGCACGGAATAATGAGGCTTAAACACTTCTCAACTCTGTATGCCTATCTTAGGAGTGAAAATTTGACACAGTGAGTGACAAAGACAATGCAAAAGATAATTACTGGAGATAGGCATAAGAAAAGAAATAGTGAGAATGCAAGGGAGGAAGTGAAAAGGCAGTCAATCAGAGTTACAATTTTATATATAGCATTGTATATTCACCCTGGATGCCGCAACCTTGTTTAATTTTCATCTGTATAAAATATTTAAGACACTTGCTCACACATTGAACGGCTTTAGAGTCAAGTCTGGACTGCAAATGAAGTTTAAATTCTCCAATAGTGTCTTTCCAAGTGGACTACCCTTAAAAGAACACAGATTAGGGGCTACAGCATTGTGGTTTCACCCCTCCAATACTGAGGGCATTATAGAGCCATAGAGTCCTACAGCACAGAAAGAGACCCGTTAGTCTAACCAGTCCGCGCCAACAATTATCCCAAACTAAACTAACCCCACTTATCCCTGCTTGGCTCACATCCCTCCAAATATTTCTTATTCATGTACATGTTTAAATGTCTTTAAAACATTGTAGCGGTTTTTTGATTCAGCATTTATTGCCCATCGCTAGTTGCCCACTGGAACCACTGCAGTCCAGGTGGTGCAGGGATATTCACAGTGCTGTTGGGTAGGGAGTTACAGGATTTTGACTCGGAGACATTGAAGGAATGGTGGTACAATTCTGAATCCTCGAAGGAGTAGCAATCGGAACTCTCATCTTGACTCGCTGCGAAATGCAGAGTATATTTAATTTTGAACTGGTCCTTCAAAGTAGCAGGATAGTCAGGGGGAAGTCAAACCACGAAATAATAACAGAATTTGCCAGAGAAACTGCCCAGTTTGGGGGTGAGGGTTTGGGCGTTGGAGGAGCAGTGCTGGGGGGGAG